>NW_028301713.1:16363636-16666666 GCF_037042655.1 Diuraphis noxia
TTAAAAATGATTAAAGCAGTAGTGTGATTTTTTTTGATTTTTATATCTGTATTCTATTTTCCGAGTTCTAAAAAAAAATTGTTAGTTATAATCTATTATAATAAAATTAATCTTAAACTACGTGTTTATAATAATTAATTCATTTCATGACTTTGTGGTAGAAATATAATTATGGAGATGTTATTACTAATAAGAACTCTATTTCAAATTAAGTTCAAATGATTTTTCTAATCTTATTACCATGTTTTGAAATTTATATTTTACCAAAAAACTTTAAAATTCATTGCAAACATTTCAAATAAATCACTTTATGTTCCACTATAATCATAATATTTTATGTTATATTATAATTTGCAACTTTTCCTTGATTTTTACGTATGCTGTCAAAATTCAAATTTGAATGCTTTTAAAAAAAATTGTGACAATGTACATATTTTATTTTTCAACTGCTATCGTAACAATATGTGAAGCGTCTTGAATTTAAATTTCAAGCTTTTCTACCCACAAATAAATTTTTATCGATACTTGTAGAAACAAAAAATAAAAATAACATAGTTATGCTGTACACAGATACACACAAAAAAAAAACACACATCATTCGAAAATTGAATATGCCTACAAATAGTTCAACTTAAGTTTAATAATTGCACGGTGGATATAATATACTTATATAAACATTCAGTGAAAATTCCATGTATCTATGGTTATTTGTTTTAAAGTTACATCAAAAACCAAAATTGATTTTGTTTAAAACTGATTATGCGTAAAAATTTCCGTTTTTCCCTTAATTTTTTGTATCTTTATCTCCATTATTTGAAAAAAATAGAAAATTTTTGCTTTTGACCCCCCCCTCCCAAAAAAAACTACCAACTACATTCAATTTCTGATCAAACAAGGTACTAATCGAAGCATTTTTACTGCCCCAAAACGTGATGACGGACACAAAAAATTAATTATAAATATTTAAAAATTTAAAATTAAAAAGACCACACACATCATGGTAAAATCAATACATTCCTAGCTCCTTTCAGAATCTAAAATTAAGTTGAATACCTGTCCATTAAAATACTTTGTAGTATAGGCTAACACACCAACACTATTAAATACGATTAGTCATTGATTAAAAATAATTCACTTAAATTACATCTTTCAATGACGAAGTACCTCTACTGAAAGTCTTCTAAACACTAGTGCTATTAAAAGGTTCACTTTTTTTATTATTTTCTGAAAACAGAAAATATTGCTCTTATAATTTGTGACAACATATAGATAAACACATAATTTTGATTAATTTTAGTGTGAATGTATACATTATTTAAAATTCAAATCATCTAGCTAGTTCAAATGAAAAAACATAAATGATTGACAAAATTACAAAAAGAAACACCTAAATTCTAAATACTTTAAAATCATGAAATCTGTTTTTCATAAAAAACCATAAGTTAGGTATCATATATTATAATTTATATTATTACAATAACCATAAAATAATTATTTTTTTTCTAGTATATAGTGGTAGGTAATTTTTGTGTTATTTGGCTTTATTAATATTGGAATTATTAAAATTAATTTGTGTTAACGAAATTCAGGCGCTTATAACTAAAATGTGCTATACTGTGAAAATATTATTTATAAATAAAAATTAGATGGGTGGATGACTGATAAATCACTATACAAATTAAGTTCAAATTATTTTTCGAAATATTCTACCAAAAAACTTGAAAATTAATTGCTAATAATTCTATTAAATCACTTGATTTTCCACTTTAATCAAAACATTTGATGAATATTTCATAATTATAAAATATAATATACACTTAATAATTACTATCGGATATTCTCTGTCTATAAGGTGATCGTAAGTTAATTTAATTTAAAATAATTATTTAATTTTACACGATTTATATTATGCATCTTAAATACGTTTAAACTTTATTCTTATGTTTTTATTATATCCAACATAAATTAGATAAGTAGTTTTATTTTTTTTTTTTTAAATATCTGCGTTCAATTTTCCGAATTCTAAAAAAAAATTGTATGTTATAATCTAATATAATAAAATTAATCTTAAACTACGTGTTTATAATGTTTAATTCAATTCAAGACCTTGTCACAAGGTCCTTGTGGTAGAAATATAATTATGGATATGTTATTACTAATAAGAACTCTATTTCAAATTAAGTTTAAATGATTTTTCTACCCTAATTACTATGTTTTGAAATTAATACTCTACCGAAAAACTTGAAAATTCATTGCAAACATTTCAAATAAATCACTTGATTTTCCACTTTAAATCATAACATTTGATGAATATTTTATAATTATAAAATGTATTCCATAAACTTATTAATTATCATCTGATATTCTCTGTCTATTATAGAGGAAAGTAAGTTGATTTAATTTTAAACAATTATTTAATGTTACACGATTTATAATATGCAACTTAAATATGTTTAAAGTTTAATCTTATGCTAATATAATATTCAACATAATTTAGATAAGAAGTGGGGTTTTATTTTTTAAATATCTGCATTCAATTTTCCGAGTTCTAAAAAAAAAAATTGTTAGGTATAATCTATTAGAATAAAAATTAATCTTAAACTACGTGTTTATAATGTTTAATTCAATTCATGACGTTGTGATAGAAATATAATTATGAATATGTTTTTACTACCTAATAAGAACTCTATTTCAAATTAAGTTCAAATGATTTTTCTACCCTAATTAATATGTATCGAAATTTATACTCTACCGAAAAACTTGAAAATGCACTGCAAACATTTCAAATAAATCACTTTATTTTCCACTAAAATCATAATATTTTATGTTATATTATAATTTGCAAATTTTCCTCGATTTTTACGTATGTTGTCAAAATTCAAACTTTGAATACTTATAAAAAAATTGTGACAATGTACTTATTTTATTTTTCAACTGCTGTTGTAAAAATATGTTAAGATGAGCTTTATATAAATTTTCAAATCTTAGAATTAAAAAGAAAAATTTTTATGAATTTCTATCTAAGATAATTTGAACATTGTTGCGTAATTTTTACGTAATTTTTACGCCTTTAGTAAAAATTTGAAATTTAAATGCTTCTAAAAAAAAATCGTGCGTATGTACTTTTTAATATTTTTCAACTGCTATTGTAACAATATGTGAAGCGTCTTGAATTTAAATTTCAAGCTTTTCTACCCACAAATCAATTTTTATCGATACTTATGGAAACAAAAAATAAAAATGTCAGTAAACAACTCAAAAAGTCAAAACAAATCAATTAGTTTGAATATTTTGAAAATATATAAAATGTCTAGATAAACATTCAGTGAAAATCTTTAGTTTCTGCGGTCATTTGTTTTAGAGTTACACGAAAATAAGTATATCGCTAAATGAGAAGTCTAGTGAAAATCCATCACTGTCGTAAAAAATTTAATTTTCAAACGCTCGTAAAAATTGAATTTGAATTTCCGTCGGACATTTTTTGTGATAAAGATTGAGATACTTTTAAGGAATCTTGTATTAAATTTTCAAATTTTAGATTTAAAGAGAAAATATTTTATGAAAATCTAGCTTAAAATAATTTGCGAATTTTTGTGATTTTTACGTGTTTTTTCAAAATGAAAATATTGAATGATTACAAAAAAAAATTGTGACTAAGTATTTCTTTTATTTTCAACAGCTATTGTAACAATATGCTAGGAGCCTTGTATTAAATATTCAAGTTTTTCTACCCAACAAATAAATTTTTATCGATATTAATTTAAAAAAACTAATAATGATCGAAAATTGAATATGCCTACAAAATAGTTCAATTTAAGTTTAAAAATTGCATGGTGGATATAATATACTTATCTAAACATTCAGTGGAAATTTCATGTATCTATGGTCATTTGTTTTAAAGTTACATCAAAAACCAAAATTGATTTTGTCTAAAACTGATTGTGCGTAAAAATTTCCGTTTTTCCCTTAATTTTTAGTATATTTATCTCCATTATTTGAAAAAAATAGCTAGTTCAAATGAAAAAACATAAATGATTGACAAAATTACAAAAAAAAAAAACGCCTACATTCTAAATACTTTCAAATCATGAAATATATTGTTCATAAAAAAAAAAAAATAAACCATAAATTTGGTATCATATTTTATAATTTATATTATTAAAATAACCATAATATTATATTTATAGGATTGAAAAGTAGGTAATTTTTATGTTATTTGGCTTTATTAATATTGGAATTATTAAAATTAATTTGTGATAATGAAATTCAGGTGCTTGTAACTAAAATGTGCTATACTGTGAAAATATTATTTATAAATAAAAATTAGATGGGTCGATGACTGATAAATCTCTATACAAATTAAGTTCATTTTATTTTTCGAAATAATCTACCGAGAAACTTGAAAATTTATTGCAAACATTTCAAATAAATCACTTTATTTTCCACTATAATCATAACATTTGATGAATAATGTTATAATTATAAAATATATTATACACTTATTTATTCTTATCGGGTATTCTCTGTCTATAATAGAACAAGGTAAGTTGATTTAATTTTAAATAATTATTTAATTTTACACGATTTATATTATGCATCTTAAATACGTTTAAACTTTATTCTTATGTTTTTATAATATCCAACATAAATTAGATAAGTAGTTTTATTTTTTTTTTAAATGTTATAATCTAATATAATAAAATTAATCTTAAACTACGTGTTTATAATGTTTAATTCAATTCAAGACCTTGTCACAAGGTCCTTGTGGTAGAAATATAATTATGGATATGTTATTACTAGGGCCCGGAAGTTTTCCCATATTTTAATTATTTTTTTTTTTACCAAAAACGAAAATAACTTGATGTTTTTTTTTTTTTTAAATGCATATTTAGCGCATATTTTATTGATCTTGAGCGCATATTTGCATGCATATTTTGATAGTTTTTTGTGCATGAACTTCCGGGCCCTAGTTATTACTAATAAGAACTCTATTTCAAATTAAGTTTAAATGATTTTTCTACCCTAATTACTATGTTTTGAAATTTATGTTCTGACGAAAAACTTGAAAATTCATTGCAAACATTTCAAATAAATCACTAAGTTTTCCACTATAATCAGAACATTTGATGAATATTTAATAATTATAAAATATATTATACACTTAATAATTATTATCGAATATTCTATGTCTATTAGGTGAACGTAAGTTTATTTAAATTTAAATAATTATTTAATTTTACACGATTTATAATATGCATCTTAAATATGTTTAAAGTTTAATCTTATGTTTATATTATATCCAACATGAATGAAATAATTAGCGTGATTATATTTTTAAATATCTGTATTCAATTTTCTGAGCTTCTAAAAAAAAAAAGCTGTGAGTTATAATCTATTATAATAGTTATTAACCTTGAACTACGTATTTATAATGTTTAGTTCTATGCATGGCCTGATAATAGACATAAAAGTATGAATATGTTATAACTAAGAACTCTTATTTCAATATAGGTTCAAATGAGTATTCTACCCTAATTATTACTTTTCGAAATTTATATTCTACCGAAAAATTATGAAATTCATTGCAAACATTTCAAATAAATTACTTGATTTTCCACTTTAATCATAACATTTGATGAATATTTCATAATTATAAAATAAATTATACACTTAATAATTATTATCGGATATTCTATTTCTATTAGTTGAACGTAAGTTAATTTAATTTTGAATAATTATTTGAAATATGCATCTTAAATACGTTTAAAGTTTAATCTTAAGTTTATATTATATCCAACATAATTTAAAGAAGTAGTGTTATATTTTTTTTTAAATATCTGCATTCAATTTTCCGAATTCTAAAATAATAATGCTGTTATTTATAATCTATTATAATTAAATATTAACCTTAAATTACGGGTTTATAATGTTAAATTCTATGCATGGTCTGATAGAACACGTATAATAATGTATATGTATGTTATAACTAAGAACTCTATTTCAAATTAAGTTCAAATGATTATTCTACCAAAATTTTTATGTTTCAAAATTTATATTCTACCGAAAACCTTGAAAATGCATTGCTCACATCTTAAATCAATCACTAGATTTTCCACTTTAGTCATAACATTTGATGAATATTTTATAATTTTAAAACATATTATACACTTATTTATTATTATCGCGTATTCTCTTTCAATTATAGAATTCGGTAAGTTGATTTAATTTTAAATAATTATTTAATTTTACACGATTTATATTAATATGCATCTTATATATATTTTTAGTTAAATCGTATGTGTATATTATATCCAACATGATTGAAATTAGTAGTGTGTTTTTTTTTTTAATGTCTGAATTCAGTTTTCCGAGTTTCTGAAAAAAAAATCTTTAAATTGTAATAAATTATAATAAAATATTAACCTTAAATTACATATTTGTAATGTTTAATTCTATGCATGGTCTGATAGAACAATTATAATTATGATTTTGTTATAACTAAAAACTCTATTTCAAATTAAGTTCGAATGATGTTTCTACACTAATTTCAATTATTTGAAATTTATATTGTACCGAAAATCTTGAAAATTCATTGCAAACATTTCAAATAAATCACTTGATTTTCCACTCTAATCATAACATTTGATGAATATTTCATAATTATAAAATAAATGATTCTGTTATTCATTATTATCGTGTAATCTCTGTCTATTATAGATAAAAGTAAGTTGATTTAATTTTAAATAATTATTTAATTTTACACGGTTTATATTAATATGCATCTTATATATATTTTAAGTTTATTCTTATATTTATATTATATCCGACATGATTTAAATAAGAAGTGTGATTTTATTTTTTAAATGTTTGCGTTCAATTTTCAGAGTTTATTAAAATACAAATAGGTACGTTAGTTATAATCTATTATAATTAAATATTAACATTAAACTACGTATTTATAATGTTTAATTATATGCATGTCTGATAGTAGACATATGAGTATAAATATGTTATAAGTTAAAACTAAGAACTCTATATCAAATTTAGTTCAAATAATGTTTCGACACTAATTTCAATGTTTTGAAATTTATATTCTACCCAAATACATAAAAATTCATTCTAAACATTTCAAATAAACCATTTGAATTTCCACTTTAATAATAACATTTGATAAATATTTTATAATTATAAAATATATTATATATTTATTAATAAATTATTAGCGGATATTCTTTGTCTATTATATAGCATTAGGTAAGTTGGTGTAATTTTAAATAATTATATAATTTTACACGATTTATATTATGCATCTTAAATATCTTTAAAGTTAAATCTTATGTGTAATGTGTATATTATATTAAACTTGATTTAAAGAAGATGTGTGATTTTTTTTTCAATATGTGCATTAAATTTTCCGAGTTTATAAAATATAAAAGCCGTTAGTTATAGGTAATCTATTATAATTAAAAATTAACCTTAAACTATAGGTACGTATTTATAATGTTTTATTATATTCATGGCCTCAAAGAAGACATATAAGTATAAATATGTTATACCTAAAATCTATATTCTTTTGTCTCTTTTGATTTCTATTCTATTCTATTTAATAGGTTCTATTGATTTTTCTACCCTAATTATTATGTTTTTAAATTTATATTCTACCGAAAACCTTGAAAATTCATTGCACACATCTCAAATCAATCACTAGATTTTCTACTTTAATCATAAATTTGATAAGTATTTCATAATTATAAAATATATTACACACTTATTTATTATTATCGGGTATTCTATGTCTATTATAGATCAACGTAAGTTATTGATTTAATTTTAAACAATTTTTAATTTTACACGATTTATGATATGCAACTTAAATATGTTTAAAGTTTAATCTTATATTAAATTATATTAAACATGCTTTAAATAAGTAGTGTGATTTTTTTTTTTTTTTTTTTAATATCTGTATTCAATTTTCCAAGTTTCTAAAAAAAAAAAACTGTTAGTTATAATCTATTATAAATAAATATTAACCTTAAACTACGTATTTATAATGTTTAATTCAATGCATGGTCTGATAGTAGACATATAAGTATGAATATGTTATAACTAAGAACTATATTTCAAATAAGATTCTAATGATTTTTCTACCCTAATTATTATATTTCGAAATTTTCATTCTACCGGAAAAAATGAAATTTAATTGCAAACATTTCAAATAAATCACTTTAATTTCCACATTAATCATAACATTCAATGAATAATGTTATAATTATAAAATAATATATTATACGCTTATTTATTCCTATCGGTTATTCTCTCTCAATTATAGTATTAAGTAAGTTTATTTAATTTTAAATAATTATTTAATTTTACACGAGTTATATTATGCATCTTAAATACGTTTAAACTTTAATCTTATGTTTATATTATATTCAACATAAATTAGATAAGTAGTTATATTTTTTTTTTAAATATCTGCATTCAATTTTCCGAGTTCTAAAAAAAAAATTGTTTGTTATAATCTAATCTAATAAAATTAATGTTAAACTACGTGTTTATAATATTTAATTCTATGAATATCCTGATATTAGACAATAGACATATAAGTATGAATATTTTATATCTACGAACTCAATTTCAAATTAAGTTCAAACGATTTTTCTACCGTAACTATTTCGATATATATATATATATATACATATTTATATATTCGAAATTTATATTCTACCGAAAATTCATTGCAAACATTTCAAATCAATCACTAGATTTTCCACTTTAGTTATAACATTTGATGAATATCTTATAATTATAAAATATATTATTATACACTTATTAATTATTATCGGATATTCTCTGTCTATTAGGTGATGGTAAGTCAATTTAATTTTAAATAATTATTTAATTTTACACGATTTATAATATGCATCTTAAATATGTTTAAAGTTTAATCTTATGTATTTTTATATTATCTCCAACATCATTTAAACAAGTAGGGTGATTTTTTTTTTTAATATCTATTTTCAATTTTCCGATTTTCTAAAAAAAATGTTAGTTATTTTGTATTATAATTAAATATTATCCTTAAACTACGTATTTATAATGTTTAATTTTATGCATGGCCTGAATATAAACATATAAGTATGAATATTTTATCACGGAGAACTATATTTCAATTTATGTTCAAATGATTTTTTTACCCTAATTACTATGTTTTTAAATTTATATTCTACTGAAAACCTTGAAAACTCATTGCATACATCTCAAATCAATCACTAGATTTTCCACTTTAGTCATAACATTTGATGAATATTTTATGATTATAAAATTTATACTACACTTATTAATTATTGTTGGATATTATTTGTCTATTATAGGGAAAAGTAAGTTGATTTAATTTTAAATAATTATAGAATATTATACACGATTTATAATATGCATCTTATATAGGTGATTCTTTTATCGTTGAACACTCATTATTTCAAAAAGTATTGGCATTTTTTCAAGTTTTTCAATTTTTTTTTTTATAAATTTTAGTTTCATACTTTTCTACTTTTTGATAAGTTTTAATATTTTCACCCTTATATTTATCAGGTAATCCACTATCAACTTTTGATTTTCAAATAGGAAACCCATACTAAAAATTGTATAGCTATTTTTTTTTTAAGAATTTTCACGTTTAAATTTTAATTTTTTGTTAATCCGTTGATGAGATATAGCTGCTCAAAGTTGAGTGGTTTGGGTAGGTGTTTGTGTGTAAATCTGCTATACCTAGTCAGTAGATAGCGCAGAAATTAGGATTTGTATGCCTCGGCGTAAAACCCTTTTCAAATCAAGTCACCAAGTACACTGCACAGTAAACTAAGGCTAGCCCCCAAATTTATTCTATTATACCCATTTGTCAGGGTGTCGTACAGTTCACCCCACTGAAGGCGATTGCGGCACTGGCTATAATAATACTTAATACTTATCAAATATAAAGACTAGAAGTTGAAAGTAATAAAAATTGCTATCGCCTAATCCCATGGCATAAAGTGATATTATTGTAGTATTACATCAAGTACATACTCGTTAGTAGCTACAATTTCTGATTGTTATGATGTCATATTATAAATTATAAGTAATTGGACCATTACTGTCACTGATCTGATAATCACGTGTAACCTCCTATGCCCACGATTAAACGGCCTACATACCTATTTAAGATTAGGTAAAAGATACAAATTTTAATTTTTAATCAGTCATTATTTTGTATTGTTTTGTGCACGATAAAAGGTAATATCTACCATAGGCAAGAATACCTATGAGGTATCTACCTCATCTTAAAATATAATAAAAATAATATAATCTAAAACCTTGGCTTTCAATTATCATCAGAATACAGTGTCGCCAGTATATGTATAAAAAATTACTAGTAACGGTCACACTGTTAATTTATGCTGAGGTAAGAAAAATAAAAGACGTTTGTGACTGTACAAAAGTGTAAATAACATTGATATTAAACTATGGTTTAAATAAACCATACTACCATAGTATTTTATAATGTTTATAGTGTCTATACTACTGTACTCTATACTAATCATCATATTTACAAGTTACAGTTGACATATCACTCCATGTAACAATGTCTGGATATGGATACTAGATAAACCAACATATTACAAATATTTTGCATAGTATTATTAACAGGTTAATTTAACATTATAATAGATATATATGTTAAGTCTGAACTAATTTAATAGTTTGTAGGTAAATTAATACATTTTTTTTTTTTAATTTACAAAATTTCAATTTAATACAATATATACAATCAAAAATAAATGTTAGTTAAATATAATTAATTCTTCTTAAGGCAAATCAATGTTGTGACACACTTGGTCGCAAAAGGTTTTTTAGACCATTCTTTTACATTTTAAGATAATTTAAGAATAATTTTTTTATAATCATAAGTTAATCATAAATACCTAGTTAACAAATTCATATAATAAATATGTCAATGTCATGAACAGGGTTTGAGACTAAAATCTAGACCAGCTTCAAATATTAAATTTAGTAGTAGTTGTAAGTATCTTTAACTTTATTTCTGTGTTTTTTTAAATTTAAATTAATTTAAATAGATTCTATATAAATAATTTATACTTCGAATTGTAGTTTTTAAAAGACATTATCACTGCAGGCACTATCACCTAATGTTACATCATACAATTGGAAAAATACTCCCAAACCCTAATCATGACTGAATCTTCTACATTAAATATTCATATCATATGAACCACTTAAAAATTGTACTTTAATTTACAAGACCAGAAATATGAAAAATCTATTCCAAATTTGATGATACACTTCAATCAAATTTTCGTTTTGCAATTGTGCAAAATATGAGTAAAGACAAAATGTATTTAAAAAAAAATAGAACAAACTATTCAATAATCCCAGAATCGCAATTAAAGTTTAATTAAAAAATGGCTCTAATAATATTTAAACATCAATTCAGTACCATTTATTATATAACAATAAATAGGCAACAACACCAATCATTGACAAAAGAAATTTAGTATTAATACTTATAAAATGTAATACAAAACAATTTTAAATAAAAATCTATAAGGTATGAACTAATTTAATACAGGTATACAATTTTTTTTCTCTAATTTTTCTAATATCAATATAATGCATTTAAAATTTAAAATTAAATGTTTATATAGTATTAGGTAATGATATGCCATAAGTCACTTCAATAGTAGTAACATATTTTTTCCAACTAAGTCTTTCTTTTGAATTGAAATAATTGATGTTGTCACCTCATTTAAATTAATTAAAAAATAACATACAAATTATAAAACATTGATATTAGTATAATTTTTAGTTTTTAATACAAATCATTGCCAATATGCAGTTAGTCCAACTAGATTTTTCCTCTTCTTTGTAATTATCTTGATTATCGAAAAAATATCTTAGTAAATATAATAATTAAATAACACAACAGTTGAGCATAATTGTAAATACTTAATTTATTTTTTAGTTTATTGAAAAATTTAAATCCAATATGTGAAACATTAATTTTATTTTTCACCGTTAGCATTTTCAAATATAATTAAAAATAGCAGCATGTATGTATATAATTTTAACATAGAGGATCTTCCAAATTGTATGTGGTACCTAGTAGATTTTGTTATGGAATATTTAAATAAGAAAAAATATTCTAAAATTTCTAAGTAGTGATATGCCACTTGATTGTTAACAAGCCATATTATATTATCCAACATGAAAGATTAGGCATTCATTTGAACAATTTTTTTTTTACATATATGTATGCAATTAAACTGAAATCAAAATGTTTTAATTTAATATGTATAATATTGTATAATTTACATATAGTATAATTTTTTTTATTTTTGCAACTAAAAACTAGTAAAACTTACCAGTATCCAGTTCACGTGTGATTAATCAATTTAGATACTTTAGGTATTTTCCATTAAATTATTTAATAAATTAAATTAAATACAATATGTAGTAAATAAGGAATATTTTTTCAAAAACTAACATATTATTATATTATACGATTATCATTAACATGTAGAAACTTAAAATTGTAAAGTATTAAAAATTAAGTACTTAACTAATAAACCACAAGTCATTATTCAATTTGTTCTTATTATCTCTTAACGTTCTAAGTTAGAACTTCTAACGTTCTTACCTAATCGACAACCGTTCATATTCTATACCACGATTTAAGATAGTAAATATATATATATATATATATATACTATCTTAAATCGTGTTCTATACTCAACATATTATCACGACATGATCAACAGTTACCAGGTAACTGGTATACTTCCATATCGACATATGGTAATCATGGAACTATGATATCGTGAACTATGAGGTAGTAGGTAATATCTATCTTTACACAAAGTAACAGAACAAAAACAATATAAAATACTAACTGATAAAAATAAGTATTCCTAATCTTAAATTCTTAAATGGGTACGTTAACGTCGTGGGGATAAATTACACGCGAGTATCCTACAACTGACAGTAATGGTCCTATTAATTATAATATGACATTATGACGATAAGTTTTTATAGCTATTTGATTATTATTATTATACCTTGGATTTTAGTGATATCGTATTTATTACTTTCAACTTCTGGTCTTCATATTTGATAAGCATTATTATGATCTGTGCAGCAATCGCCTTCAATGGGGCGAACTGCACGACACCCTGACAAATGTGTATAATATAATACATTTGGGGGCTAGCCTTAGCTTACTGTGCAGTGTACTTGGTGACTTGATTTGTAAAGGGTTTTACGCCGAGGCATACAAATCCTGATTTCTGCGGTATCTACTGCCTAGGTATAGCAGATTTACACACAAACACCTACCCAAACCACTCAACTTTGAGCAGCTATATCTCATCAACGGATCAACGAAAAATTAAAATTTGTACGTGAAAATGCATAAAAAAAATAGCCTTATTAGTTTATACATTTTTAAGTATGGGTTCCCATTTGAAAATCAAAAGTTGATAGTGGTTTACCTGATAAATATAAGGGTGAAAATATTAAAACTTAACAAAAATGTAGAAAAGTATAAAACTAAAATTTATAAAAAAAATATGGAAAAATGTCAATGCAAAATTCATTGCAAACATTTCAAATCAATCACTAGATTTTCCACTTTAGTCATAACATTTGATGAATATTTTATAATTATAAAATATACAATACACTTAATTATTATTATTGGGTATTCTCTGTCTGTTATAGTATTACGTAAGTTGATTTAATTATACATACCTAATTATATAATTTTACATGATTTATAACATGTATCTTAAATATGTTTAAAGTTTAATCTTATTTTTATATAATATCCAACATCATTTAAATAAGTAAATTGATTTTTTTTTTTTTAATATCTATATTCAATTTTTTGGGTTTCTAAAAAAAAAAAAAATGTTAGTTATTATCTATTATAATAAAATTTTTATAATGTTTAATTTAATTCAAGACCTTTTCAAAAGGTGCTTGTGGTAGAAATATAATTATAAATATGTTATAACTAATAAGAACTCTATTTCAAATTAAGTTTAAATGATTTTTCTACCCTAATTACTGTGTTTTGAAATTTATGTTCCGACGAAAAACTTGAAAATTCATTGCAAACAATTCAAATAAATCACTTGATTTTCCATTTTAATCATAACGTTTGATGAATATTTCATAATTATAAAAAATATTATACTCTTAGAAATTATTATCGGATATTCTCTGTCTATTAGGTGATAGTAAGTCAATTTAATTTTAAATAATTATTTAATTTTACACGATATATAATATGCATCTTAAATATGTTTAAAGTTTAATCTTACGTATTTTTATATTATCTCCAACATCATTTAAACAAGTAGGGTGATTTTATTTTTAATATCTATTTTCAATTTTCCGATTTTCTAAAAAAAAAAAAAATGTTAGTTATTTTGTATTATAATTAAATATTATCCTTAAACTACGTATTTATAATGTTTAATTCTATGCATGGCCTGAATATAAACATATAAGTATGAATATTTTATCACGGAGAACTATATTTAAATTTAAGTTCAAATGATTTTTGTACACTAATTACTAAGTTTTAAAATTTATATTCTTGCGGAAAACTTTAAAATTCATTGAAAACATTTCAAATAAATCACTTGATTTTTCACATTCATCGTAACATTTGATGAATATTTCATAATTATAAAATATATTGCGCATTCATTAATTAGTATCGGATATTCTCTGTCTATTAGCTGAAAGTAAGTTGATTTAATTTTAAATAACTATTTAATTTTACACGATTTATAATAAGCATCTTAAATATGTTTAATGTTTAATCTTATGTTTATATTATATCCATCATGATTTAAATAAATACTGTTTTTTTTTTTTTTTTAAATAGTTTCTATAAAAAAAAAACTGCTAGTTATAATCTATTATAATTATATATTTACCTTAAACTACTTATTTATAATGTTGAATTCTATGCTTGGCCTGATAGTAGACATATGTATAAGTATGAATATTTTATAACAAGAACTCTAGTAGTATGAAATAGCCGATTCTGAAACCTGAGCCCTGAGCCAACTGAGCCAACTGATCCAACTGAGCCTCATCCCGCATCCCGCGTACGTGTGCGACGTGTATTTTCTCCCCACCACCCTTATCCTCATCCCACCACTACGTACGTGTGCGTTATTGCTATCATATTATTGACTGAGCCAACTGAGCATGATACCTCAACCCTGAGCCAACTGAGCCTCATCCCGCACCCGCTACCACCACCACCGCAACCACCGCCACCAACACCACCGACTCCCGCTGCCACCGCCAACGCCACCGCCACCGTCACCGCCACCGACACCGCCACCACCAGCACCACCGCAATACCATTATAATTGAAAAATGCCCCCACCTATTATAGAGACTCCTGAATGAATGAGCTGTTTAGTCCGTTTTAAACCGTTGTGCACGTATTTTTTCTTTCCAAGTCTTTAAAATTTTTAGTCAGTTTTTATTTTCAAAAATAATTTTAATCATGGCTGGTTCAATTGGAAACATGGCTGCAGTGTACAAGAAGAATTTTACTTATGTACCTCCATCACCACCGACCGAACTTATCGAATCTACATATTACACACTGGATTTTGCGAACCGTAAGTTTGTGCATATCGGTATTGACCCGAGCGAACAATTCCAGGTCGTTGTACATTTTTTAACCCCATCGCGGCATGTCAAATTAACACCGGATTTTCTAAAACGTATATTTTCACTGATGGGTAATATGCTGTCATTCGTATTGGAGCAGACACTAACATATAAGCGCACGTTATTTTTGGAAACCGAACTTTATAAAATATCCAGTATGGTGTATGGCGGAGAAAAAGTGATAGTGATAGAATCAAAAACTCAGGACGGGTGCAGAGTACTGTTGAATCGGAAGGACGTTATACTAATTCAGTATTTGGAATGGTGCATATTTGAAACGATTACACAAAAATCAATTATGACACAACCAGCTGTCTTAAAACAATTCGAAATGTTTTTAAACTATATCGATGTTGAATTCACCAAAGTTGATTCACCACCGAAAAATCATGAAGAAATGGTCACATTTATCAAAAATCCACGCGACGAAAGTGTAATTTTAAAAATTCCGAAAAATGGTGTAAATTTCATCAGTCAACTTAAGATGTATGCTTCATCTCAATTAGCCGAACATTGGACGCAACGATAGAGCGGGGAAATGTCGCCAGAGGTAAATCTATATATTATATCACTTTTGAAAATATTTAATGTATAATTATTATTTTATAGTTATTCACCGAATCCGAAATGAGGCTCATATCACCATTGTCGCCTCCTCAATATATAAATCTATATTGAAATAATTTAAGTGTTTTAATTTTATAGGCAGCTGACGAGGATCGTTGTATAGATGATTTTTTAAGGCAAATCAACCATACACAGGCGACATGGGCACCAACCAAGTCATTGGTAACATTTAATTTTCAAAATAATATATATATATATATTAACAAATTATTATTTGTGTAGCCTATTGATGATCCTGGCAGCTTACCACCGGTGATCATAGATAATCATTCTAAAATTCGCGATTTAAAATCAGTTGCTGATTGCAATTGAGTAATATTTTCTTATAATCTTCGCAAAACCCGAATAAATGTTTTAGTGGAATACATCTAGAAAATACATTGTTGGTCATAAAATTTTTATTATCTTCATTATCCATTGCCGAGTCCCAAGCCACGTTCTCTAGCGCATTCAAATCGTTTGGAGTGTACGAGCAGTATGCTTTCAAACATGATGACACTCCAGGTGATTTCAATTTTTGTATTTCTATTCCGTTTATTTCATATCGCATCTCGGAGAATAAAAATGCCAATCCGTTATTTGAAAAACGAACTTCCCCCGCTGCATCGGCCGGTTTGTTAACTTTACCCTCGATGTAAATATAATTCTCGCACGGCAAAGTGTAAGAATCCATGTTTTGAACATTAATTCTAATTTCCTCATTGTATGATAGAGCTGAGCTTGAATACTGATGGTGAACGAATGGTAACTCTTTTGAGTTATTTTACAATCGTCGACATAGTCGGCCGTCACGTCTAAATATGAGTCATCCATCATTGCAACGAACGGAGAAAATTTAAATTATTTTTCGTGAGCTTGATATTTTTCGGCTTAGGTGTTGATTTCTTAATAGCGGGCGGTATACTGTCAGGTTTTTTGATTGTAGCTCTTTTTATATTAAATTTGAGCGTCATATCCACGGGTTATTTGTAAACGAACTGTTATTGGCTCACCACGTAGATTAATCAGACAATCGTTCTGATCTTTTAGCGCGATATTCACTTTAGTTATTGAAGTCGTATTGATACCATAAAAAGCTAGATGCATAGGTACCTCAACGATTTTATATCCCGCAGGTACAGTAGGATAAAGCTCGTGTATGATCTGGCTCGGTTCTCCGTCACAGAATGAGCCGGTAATTAAATTACACTCTACTTTTATACAGTTTATTGTCATTATGTTGACAATATTTTCAGATTCGTGAGTAGCGCCAGTAGTGTATATCACATTTCTAAAACCTAGCAATTTCGCTATACTATTCTCGACCCCTAAATCGACTTCATGACTACACGATATACTACACTTTAATGTTCTGCTGTTTGCTTGTAACTCAAAAAATCTGACATAGTCAGGCATCATGTTTTGTATAATAGACTCTAACTGATGCAACTCATAAGTGCCTGTAGGTATAATAACGATAACGTTATATATTACGAAATCCGATAGTATTGCAACCAGTTTCTATGTTTGGTATAGAATTATTTTGTCTGTAAACTCAAAAGACATATCTGGGCAGTATTTTCTACTTCCAACGGTGGAAAGATCTCGCCTAACCTAACTCGCTCGAGTTTCCGTTTAACGTTAATGTGAACATGATAAAAACTTTAAACACAAGTGTCCGCAGTTTGTAGTATTATATTTCTGCTCTCTGCTGTAATTGAAATGTATGTCGCATCCGTGAAAATATTGTTGTACTTCAATTGGAGGTGGTAAATTCCCAAAGCTATCAAAGTATTTGACTTTTTTTCCGATTTTTTTATACGCTACCCAATGCGTTCCTGTACCACTTTCAGCGTCCAAGTTAACAATTTCCGATTCTTGACGTTTAGGGCGTTTAGACAACTTATCTCTGGTAAACACTCCGATGAAATGAGGTATTTTCATTAAGCGAGCGATTTTTATGAGTTCGAAATCGTACAACGCTCTTCTGGGTAACGTGGCTATCAGTTTTTTGACTTTATATATTTTTTTGCTTTTGGACCACTTTGATGCGGTGTTTCTATTTTATACGAGTTGCCTTTATATGGTGTGAGATATAGTCCTTTTCCCAAATGAGATGGTGTGTTTCTATTAAATTCATTAGCCACTTTCACAACGTTGGCCACACCACCAGTCATGGCTCCCAGAGCTGACAACCCTGCGAAAATCGGTATGAGTGGTAGCACACCGCCTTTTTTCGGAATATTTATTGTTCGTGGAACTTTGGTCTTCTTAATTTTGAATGTTTTTCGCGCGACGGCTACACATTTTTTACTTAATTTCATCAAGTTTTTTTCACCGACATTTTTCTTGATAACATTTTTAGTGGCTTTAAGTGCTGCTTTAAAACCACAACCACCACCTACTTTACGTTTTGCTTTCATGGCGGTAGTACATGCACACACAGTTGAAAACGTGGATCCTCCTACATCGTTTAAGAAACAAAGACATGGATCGCTTCTACCTAATACGATACGTGCGCTTATCGTGGGCCCTTCTGGCTGTGGGAAAACTAATTTATTATTTACGTTATTAACACATATAAACGGAATAAGATTTCGCAACGTATACATTTATTCAAAAACATTGGATAAACCTAAATATAAAATGCTAAGTGATATATTATCAGATATTGATGGTATAAAATTATTTACATTCTATGAAAACGAACAAGTTATTGAACCTAAGAAAGCTTTACCAAACTCAGTGTTTATCTTCGACGATATTATTACTGAAAACCAAAAGATTGCGAGAACTTACTTCTCTAGAGGTCGTCATAATTTAGTCGATGTTTTCTATCTGGCTCAGAGTTATTCAAAAGTACCAAAACAACTTTTGCGCGATAACGCTAGTTTTATTGTATTATTCAAACAAGATGAGACTACTTTAAAGCATGTATACAATGAGCATTGCTCTGGCGACATGTCATACTCGGAGTTTAAAGACTTTTAAAAAAATTTTATACCTTGTTTTTAAATATAAATTGTAAAAACTTAATCTAATAAAAAAAAAACTTGTTTAAGTATCACGCTTGTTATTATTTTACACAAAAATCATTTAAACAATAATTATTCGAACAGCTTGCGTTTTGCGCTCCGCTTGGTTGATTTTTTTGTCAACTTTTGACCCGTGAAGCCGAGAAGATGAGATGGCGAGTGGTTGAAAGACGTCGGACCGAAGTTCTCATCAACTGCGAGGCTCGTCGTCGGAGATTTTATATGGTTATTGTACCATAGGGGGTGCTGCGTAAAATTGTCCGAATCATGTTCTTTAGAATGATTATCTATGATCACCGGTGGTAAGCTGCCAGGATCATCAATAGGCTACACAAATAATAATTTGTTAATATATATATATATATTATTTTGAAAATTAAATGTTACCAAACCCTTTTTTTTTTTTTTTTTTTTTTTTTACATTTTGAATCGAGCACTGGGGGTGGCACCGACGTGAGTCATTTCACCCCCCAGCACCCATCGTTTATTGAAACAAAAAGACAAAAAACATGACATATTACATTACATTGCGTGTTTTAAAAAGTACAGGTTCAGGGAGCCTCTAACACCCTTCCTTTGGCCTTCGGCCTACAGAATTAAACTTAACTATTATTTTGATCATCGCCTTGTTGCCTCCGTCTTTCCTCTTCTGTTTTCTTTTGGAGCACGTCCTGGATGAAGGAGCTGATTGTGTTCCAGGTAGCCGTGTCTCTCAGCATCAATTCCGTCATGCAGTCTGGGGAAAGCGTCCTGCCCGTTAATGTCTCCACTCTTGACCTCCGTCTTTCCCATGCGTCGCATTTGAAAATTGTGTGGAAAGCGTCGTCGGTGTGGTGGCCGCAGTACCAGCACTCAGCGGAGGCTATTTTACCGTATTTGTGCAGGTAAGACCCGAAGCAACCGTGTCCGGTTAGCGCTTGCGTCAGCCAGTAGTTCACCGACCCGTGCTTCCGGTTCTTCCATGTCTCTATGTTTCTTATTAATCCGTGCGTCCACCGGCCCTTGGAGCTGCTGTCCCATCTGGACTGCCATGTTAGGGCTATTGTGTTGTCGGTTTCTTGCAGAGTGATCTGCAGCCCCGGGTCCTGACGTTGATCATGTAATGCCTTCCGTCTGATAGCTAGCAGGTCTATAGGGGTCGTGCCTGTCACGACTAGCACTGCGTCCGTGGATGTCGTTCGATAAGCGCACGCGACCCTTAGGGCGATACGTCTTTGGACTCTCGCGAGCTCGGCTAGTCCCCTTTGACTCATTTTCCCTGCCCATACTGGCGCTCCGTATAGTAGGAGAGAGTGCACGACGCTTGATACTAGGGTCCGTTTTGCCTGCTTTGCGGCGCTAACATTCGGTAGTATCCTAGACAGGTTCTGGACAGCTTTGTTGGCCTTGGCCGCCGTCAGTATTGCGTGCTCGGTAAAAGTCAGTTTCTGATCCAATTGTAAGCCCAGGTACTTAATGTTCTGGCTTGCGTTGATTCGTGTCCCACTGATATCAATCGTCAATTGGTTATGTTTTCGCCTGTTTGTTATAACCATGGCCTCGGTTTTGTGGAGCGCCAAGTTGAGTCCCGCCGATTGTAGCCAGGTCCTTGTTGTTTCCGCTGCTGATTCAAGCATTCTTTTCAGGTCCCAGGTTTCTTTGCCCCGGGCTATGATGGCTACATCATCTGCGAAAGCCAAGAACATTGCGCCTGGAGGGAGACTTAAATTGAGAAGCCCGTCGTACAGAATGTTCCACAGGGTTGGCCCGAGGACTGAACCCTGTGGTACGCCGCTTGAGAGGTTTATGGTGGATTCTGCTCCGCTCGGTTCTAGGTAATGAAGAGTCCTGTCTGTGAAATAATGATCAATGATTCCGCAGAGGTAGGCTGGTAATCCTTTGGAGCTCATGGCTTCCAGGATCTTTTCCCAAGGAGCAGAATTGAACGCGTTTTGTATGTCCAGCGTTAACATTCCCACTTTGTGATTGGAGCCAGCTTCGTTCACGAACTTGCATACCTGGTTTATTGCGTCTGTTGTGCTTCGGCCTCTGCGGAAGCCGTACTGATTGTCTGCGAGCCCGTCTTGGGCGCTAGATTCCAGGATGTCCCTCAGGCGGATGTCAATGATTTTCTCAAACAGCTTTCCAGTGCAGTTGAGTAGACACAGTGGCCTGTATGAGGAAGGCACTCCTGCAGGCTTACCGGGCTTCTTAATAAGTACCAGCCGAGATCTCTTCCACACTCGTGGGAAGTGTCCCTCTTCTAGGCATTTGTTGTACAATTGTAGCAGGATATCTGGTTGGCGGCGAACGATCGCCTTGAGTACCTCGTTTGTGATTCCATCGATGCCTGGGGAGATATTGTTCTTCATTGATTTGGCGGCTCTGGTCAGTTCTTCTAAAGTTATATTAGGTGCATTTTCCCTTGGCCAGGTGCGGCGATTTACGTGTGGATGCACGGGAAAGAGCCCGTTTACTACCGTTTGGAGGACTCCAGGTTGCTGCAATTCGATTGCTGGACGGCTTCTGGTAAGCTTGCCCATGACCAATTTATAAGGTTTGCCCCAGGGGTCGCGTTCTACCTCGTCGCATAGGTTCTTCCAGCCGCGCTCCTTAGCGTTTTTGATAGCTTTGGAAAGTTCTAACCTGGCCGCTTTCATCGCGTTGAGTTCCGCGACGCAGTCTTCTGGCCTGGCTCTTCTTTTCTTTCTCTGGTGGATTCTACGGGTGTGATTTGCTGTCTTCCTCAAGATGCTTAGTGCTGGTGACCACCAGTAGACAGACTTCCTCCGGCTCGGTGTTGTATGCATTTCCACTCCACAGACTTCTTTGATCATTACGGCGAAAGTTGTAGCACAGCTTTCGGCATCTAACGCTGTGGTACTAGTGAGAGCGCCAGCTTCTAGGAATTCTTCTAGTTTCCGGTAGTCGAATTTGAGTGGAGTTACTCTTGTTTGAGGGCCCGTGTTGATTGATTGCAGTGTAAATGTTATGTAGTTGTGATCGCTCAGCGAGGTAGCGTCCGAGACTTTCCAATTTTTTATGTTAGCCGCTAGCCCTGGAGACGCTAGTGTAATGTCGACAACAGACTCTGAGTTTCCGCGCTGGAATGTCGGGGAGGAGCCTCTATTGCATATGACGAGTCCGAGGGAGGTGACCAGGTCTATCAAAGCCTCGCCTCTCTTATTGCTACTCCTGGATCCCCACGATGTGTGCCACGCGTTGAAGTCGCCAGCTATAATGACTTCAGTGCTCTTTCCCCTGACACTCCTCTCTAGCCTGGTCAGGAATTGCTCGTACTCCTGGAGTGTGGAGTTCGGGGACCAGTAACACGAGTAGAGTGTTATGCCTTCTGATTCGATCCATCTGAAACCGTTATCGCCTTGGCCAGCGTCGTTTATAAGGCGGTTTTGATGGCAGAGTATGGCTGCTTTACCGTTGCTGTCCGGGTACCAGTGTTGTGCGCCTGCTTTGTTGTATTCAGAGACGAAAATGTAGTCAATATCGTTCTCGATTGCTGATTGGCACATCAGGTCTTGCGCTGCTCTTGAGCAGTGCAAGTTTATTTGGAGGAAGTGCGTCATTTTTTCGCTTTGGCAGCTTCTAGCGCGCGTTTGTACGCGTGGCATCTGGAGCTGCCCAATGTATGGTCGCTAGAAGCTTCTTCTTTGCATAGCAGGCAACTGGCCTCATCTTTGCATTCTTTGCTTTTGTGCCCTTCTTTACCGCACTTCCAGCAGAAGTTGCTTCGTTCCTCGTTTGTGCAGGTTTGTCTCGTGTGACCGTATCCTTGACACCGGAAGCACTTCTTCACCTCGGTTTTTAATCTGGTTCTGCAGCTGGCAAATCCTATCCTTAACCGAGTTTTTAGTAGACTGTTCGCGACGATCGTGGGTACAGAAACAGTGACTACTAAGGTTCCACGGTCTATTTTTCTCTTGTCGGTGATTTTGATGCTTCCTTTACATTTTGTGTGTTCTTCAATGGCTTTTGTGATTTCGTCGTCTGTGGCTTCTTCGTCTGCGTCTCTGATTTCGATTAAGGATGTGTCAGAGAGCCTGGTGCAGCTGACGTTGTTGCCGATCGTGTTGGAGATGGCTCTTGTGAGGGTTTCTGTGTTTTCTGTTTCTCTGTTGAGCACCATCCTTAGGTGGCCGTCCCTTGTTTTGGTGATCATTGTTATGGATCCACCGACCCCCTTCACCTCATCACTTGATTTGATCTTCTTGAGCATTTCCACGTACGACATTTGATCAGCTTTCACGATAACGACGTCTGGCCTAGTCCGAATTTGTTCTCCTTTGTGTATCTTCTTTCGTCTGGTCGTGGCTTTCCTGTCGGTGACTGTCGTCCAGCTTGCTTTGTCCTCGTGGTCTGATTGCATGTCCAGTCTGATACTCTGTTGTTGGCTCTGCACCTGTTGTGGAGTCCTCGTCTTTGCGTTCTGAGGGGCGCTTTTGTTCTGTGTGTCGGGAGATGGGCCATGGTGCAATGCTACTTTAGAAGCATAGCTGGGTCCCAAAGCAGCCTGAGCGGTCTTTATTTCGTTTATTTCCGCTTGCTGCTTGTTTGCGCAGGCCTTAAGGTCTTCGCAGATCTTTAGAATGGCTTCTTGTATGTCTAGGCTCGCTGCGTTCTGGTCTGGTATGTTCGCTTTTGCTGCGGCCTTCTCCGCCTCGTAGAAGGCATTGTGGACGCAGCTTGTTGATGATCTTAGAGCCTCGGTAGAGCTCTCAACCTCGTCGATGGCTTTCACAACTGTTGGTGATTTCGTTTTTTCCTTGGTAAGTTTTAGGTGCTCCACGCTTGTTAGCAGAGCATTTAGTGTTTTGTACTGCTGCTTGATAGTGTTCTTAAGGTTTACCAACGTCGCTTGCAGGTTTGGCTCTTTTCCTCTCTTGGCGCTTGAGTTCAACAGTCCAGCGTGGAGTTTCGGGTTGTCGGATCTCTCCGGCAGCTGCGTTCCTTGTGTTAATGTTACCAAACCCTAACCTAACCTAACCTAACCTAACCTAACCTAACCTAACCTAACCTCGGTGGTGTTGGTGGCGGTGGTTGCGGTGGTGGCGGTAGCGGGTGCGGGATGAGGCTCAGTTGGCTCAGGGTTGAGGTATCATGCTCAGTTGGCTCAGTCAATAATATGTTAGCAATAACGCACACGTACGTAGTGGTGGGATGAGGATATGGGTGGTTGGGAGAAAATACACGTCGCACACGTACGCGGGATGCGGGATGAGGCTCAGTTGGATCAGTTGGCTCAGTTGGCTCAGGGCTCAGGTTTCAGAATCGGCTATTTCATACTACTAACTCTTATTTCAAATTAAGTTCAAATGATATTTCTACTCTAATGATTATATTTCGAAATTAAAGTCTACCGAAAAACGTTAAAATTCATCGCAATCATTTCAAATAAATCACTTGATTTTCCACTTTAATCATAACATTTGATGAATATGTTATAATTATAAAATATATTATACACTTATTTATTATTATCGGGTATTCTCTGTCTATTATAGAGCAACGTAAGTTGATTTAATTTCAAATAATTATATAATTTTACACGATTAATAATATGCATCTAAATATCTTTAAAATTGTATCTTATGTTTATATAATATTCAACATAATTTAGACAAAAAGTGTGATTTTTTTTTTAATTATTTGCATTCAATTTTACTAGTTTCTAAAAAAAAATGAAGCTGTTATTTATAATTTAATTTAATTATACATTATGTAACGTCACAGAATTTCAGGCCTTATTATTATTATTATTAAACCACTGGGTATACCCAATACCTAGGATATCAGCATACCTGTCGGCCAGTGGCCATCCCATTAATATAATAGCGCGCCTGCGATTACCACTATGTTATGCAATAACTGATCCCCGACCTCCCCGCCTGCAACAGTGTTCACCGTCGTCACCGTAACATGTCGTCATCGGCTGCCGTCGGCGCCTCTGTCGCGTCCGTCGGTGCGATCGCCGCAGTGCAATTATTTTAATTACCCATATTATTGTAAAATCCCGCAATACGCCTACCCTGACCTTCCCTACTACGACATCAATTGCGACAACAACGGCCAGCGACCGGACACCGTTCGCCAGCCATCTTCATTTTTTAAACCAACGTATTCCCGTCAAGACGTAACGAACGCCACCGGCCCACTCATTCTGCGGTCCGATCATCCTCGTGGTCAATAGTCAACTTATAGTTTTTTGTATTGTCATCCATACTCGTAATGTACGAAATGATGGGCTAAGCGACGACGTCGGGCGAAGCCTCCGTTTTTCCAATGACCGACGCCGATGGGCCATGTCGACCACGTGTCTTGGGGGTCGACGGTCAACTGGCCAGCTTATCCCAGCCGTCGGTCATCCACACTTTCGTCATCCAGCCATAACTCAAGTCATCATCATTTGTGTAATGTACAAAACTATTTCCCCCAATATTCCCCCCTTTTCATTTTGATTATGTATCACAACTTTTTCTTTTCTTTTTTCATTTTGATTATGTATCACTACAACGTATTTCTATTTATTCTCCATTTTTCCTCATAGGTGCCCCGGTAACCGTCATGCGGAGCCGTGGGTATTTTCCTTTAACACATGTAATAGTATAATGTGTCATACCGACGTATGATGATTATTCCGTGCCGGTAACCGCTTGTCGGAGCCGTAGCATTATATTATATACTTTTCCCTGTATTTTGTGCATTTTGCCATGTGCATTATATTATATTCTTTCCCCTGTAATTTGTGCATTTTGCCATGTGCATTATATTATATTCTTTTCCCTGTATTTTGTGCATTTTGCCATGTGCATTATATTATATACTTTTCCCTGTATTTTGTGCATTTTGCCATGTGCATTATATTATATACTTTTTCCTGTATTTTGTGCATTTTGCCATGTGCATTATATTATATATTATTTATTACAACCATGTAAAATATATCCCCATAGTTATCCTAAGACTTTACGCCTATTATTTTATTAATATAAAATTTTTTGTTTGTTTTCCCCCTTCTAAATAAATCTTTGGCGTTCATTCGCCACTGCGTGAATCAAAGCCTGTGAGTTCCACCGACTTGACCCTCGGGTCTCACGCGGTGCGGCTCACAGGTCACGAGGAAAGTGTTCCCCTTTGCTCGTGGGTGGTTTACGGAGCCCTAAAAAGCTCCGTAATCTCACAATTAACATTACACTATGTGTTTGTAATGTTTAATTCTATGCATGACCTGATAGTAGACATATAAGTATGGATATGTTATAAGATAGAACTAAGAACTCTATATCAAATTTAGTTCAAATGATGTTTCGACACTAATTTCTATGTTTCGAAATTTATATTCTACCGAAAACCTTGAAAATTCATTGCTAACATTTCAAATCAATCACTTGATTTTCCACTTTAATCGTTACTTTTGATGAATAATGTTATAATTATAAAGTATATTATTCACTTATTTATTATTATCGGGTATTCTACTCTCTCAATTATAGTATTAAGTAAGTTTATTTAATTTTAAATAATTATATAATTTCACACGAATTTTAATATGTATCTTAAATACCTTTAAATTTATATCTTATGTTTATATTATATTAAACATGATTTAAAGAAGTACTGTGATATTTTTTAAAATATCTGCATTCAATTATCCGAGTTCTAAAATAATAAAGCTGCTAGTTATAATCTTATAATTTATTATAATTAAATATTTACCTTAAATTACGGGTTTATAATGTTTAATTCTATGCATGGCCTGATAGTAGACATATAAGTAAGAATATGTTATAGGTAACTATGAACTCTAATTCAAATTAAGTTCAAATGATTTTTCTAATCTTATTACCATGTTTTGAAATTTATATTTTACCAAAAAACTTTAAAATTTATTGCAAACATTTCAAATAAATCACTTGATTTTCCACTTTAATCATAACATTTTATGAATATTTCATAATTATAAAATATATTATACACTTATTTATTATCATCGGGTATCCTCTGTCTATTACAGAAACAGGTAAGTTGATTTAATTTTAAATAATTATTTAATTTTACACGATTTATAATATGCCTCTTAAATATGTTTAAAGTTTAATCTTATGATTATAAGTAGGATAAAAATGTATGTTCTGGTGCCTAGCCCCTGACCCCCTGACCCATCTAGCCACTGCTGATCCCCTGGCCCCCCACACCCGCACCCGCACCCTCCGCACCAGTTAGCCCTTCGTGCGTGAGATATATATTATTCATGTTATCATTTATCAGTTATCGCTTATCATATAATATACGTGCAAGACGTGTACAATTGATATATGACGGGAAAAAACAATTATTTAGGCAAATAAAAATATATTTATTTTAATAAAATATAAAAAAAATAAATAGTATGTACCAAATATAACATTAGTTTTACTGTAATACGCAATCATAATAATATAAATTATATTTTAAATCTTTCGAAAAAAAGCGACATGGTCGATTTATATGTAGGCGGCTTTTTCAAAGGATTATCGTGAGCATGGCTCGTCTTTTGGCGGCAGATATCCTTTTTGATCCTCCTTTTATGTAACACTCTTTGATTTTACCGTTATCAGTGTGTGTGCCGCTACTCTTTTTGTCATTGGTATATTATTATTTGTGACCGATTTATATGTAGGACGAGTGTAGTTGTGTAAGGGTTAACGTGAACCTGGGAACTGCATTGTGCTTTGGTGCAGATAACCTTTTATGTAAGAAAGTAACACTTTTTGCTTTTACCGTTAAACCGCTTTCTTAGACTATAGTCCTATCTTTTGTCATTGGTAATTTATAGCACTCGCCGACCGCAGTGTAGAAATGTTATGATTTGAGAAGACAGGTGTTCAAACACTGCCGATACGGGATGCTGACCAGTGAGTGTAGAAGGCTTTTTTCAAAGGATTATCGTGAACATGGTTCGTCCTTTGGTGGCAGATATCCTTTTTGACTCTCCTTTTATATAACACTCTTTGGTTTAACAGCTATACCGCTTTCTTAGACCATAGTCCTCTCTTTATTGTTGTATTGGATGTGACCGATTTATATATAGGACGAGTGTAGGCGGGTAAGGTTTAATGTGAACCTGGGAACTGCGTTATCCTTTGGCAGCAAATACCCCCCCTCCCAGTTTGATCTGCGCATGCGTAGAAAAAATGTCCTAAAACATCTAGAGACTCTTGACTGTGAGAGTCGGCAGACGTTTACCTACTATAATCCGTAGTTCACGTAAAAATCGCTCGTTCCGTCTTTAAAATATTTTCGTGAGGTTTAATTTTACTGTTTGAAATAAATATTAACATGGCTGGTTCGATAAAAAACATGGCTGTCGTATACCCGAAACAATTTAAATATGTTCCAGCTACGTCGCCAGCTGAACTCATCGAATCACTTGATTTTGCAGCCCGTAAGTTTGTGCGTATCGGTATTGACCCGACTGAAAAGTAACAAGTCGTTGTCCATTTATTAACTTCATCGTGACATGTCAAAATCACACCATATTTTCTAATACGCATATTTTCGCTGATGGGGACTGTCATTCGTATTGGAGCAACCCAATAAATATAAGCGTATTTTATTTTTGGAAACTGAATTTTATAAAATATCTAGCATGATGTACAGCGGTGAAGATGTTCTTGTAATTGAATTGAAAACCGAAGACGGATGCAGAGTACTCTTAAATTGAGCTGATCTTATTAGGCTTCAATATCTCGAATGCTGTATTTTCGAGTGCGTAAATTTGATAAGTGTGATAAGTTTGCGGCATACCTACGTGAGAAATGCGATCTCTTTAAATCACCACCGCAAAATTTAGAAGAGATTATAATATTCGTTAAGAACGTGCAAAACGATCGAATGGAGAAAACTTGTCCGAACTTGGTCGGCTAAATACAAATGTGCGCAGCTGTTCAACTAGCAGAATCTGTGCTAAACCGGATGTCGCATGAGGTAATTAATAAATATAAATTGTTTTATGCAGGGAAAAAATATTTAATAAACATTTTTTTAGTCACGGAATCGTGAAATTGATTTACTGATGTCACCATGCTTTTCATTTATATCTAGCATACACGACGATCCGCTACTCAGATGCGCGTCATTCAGACAGTCAGAGGTAATTTGTATAAACATTTTTGTAAATAAAAACAATATTTATTTTTATTTTATTTTTTTGCAGTCTATTAGTGACTTATTACAAGTACCAGATGAGATTCATAACCAACGATCATGTGATCTAAATGATCACCAGATTGTTTCAGGGCACTATCACCATTTCAATTAATTACACCACCAACGTCTCATTCAACATTTGCTGAACATCCAGCACCAGTACGCAATGTTAAGCGACGAATATTTTAATATTTGTACATAATTTATTATTTGATCATATTTTATATATATATATATATATATATATATTTTTTTTATCGAAACGATCCCAAGTTCTTCATCGACGTATTTTCACTTTGGTAGGGGTAGAGCTCTTGAACCTCCTTCTCTAAGAAGAGAATATATACGTGTGTGGACATCACTCCCAGTTGAGTGGGTCCGATGGGGGGCAGTATAGGCAACCAGAACGACGGCAGGGGAGAGACTACAGAAAACTCTGCAGAATATTTTTTGCAGGTTCAAACTGGTGACTGCGCGCGTCTTGGCCAACTTGTGGGACCACTGCAGTGGCGTAGCCAGAAATCTCTCAAGGGAGGGGCCCACCAGATAAAACACCAAAATCATACGTTTTAGTATATTATATTTTATATTTAATTAAGATTAAGACAATTAAAGTACTTATATTAAAGCATGTACAATTTAAGTAATGTCTATTATTTTGACCAGTCTTGTAGTTGCATTCTCCTGGCGGAGATTTTTATGAAATCTTGTGCTATTTCCTCCACAGTTACATTTTCTTCCTTATTAATATTTTTTAAAGCCAAGCCATTTAGCCTTTCTTGGGATATTGTTGATCTCAGGTAAGTTTTTATTCTTTTAAGAGTAGAAAACGTGCGTTCTGGAGTGGCAGAAGTAACTGGTAGTGTGGAGAACAACTGTAAAAGTGTTTTAATGTTCGGAAAAAGATCTTTGCAGTGCTGTATTGCTTCAATTGCAGTTTGTGGTACGTTTACTGTGTCCTTCCATTGATTTCTTCACAAGTGTAATTCAGCACATAAACTGGATATTGCGTGAGGAATATCATTTTCATATGTAGATGCAGCTGATAAATCATCATTATATAAATGCAAGTTACATGGAATTAAGCCTTGAAGTGGCAATACTTGTTTTAACCTTTCATCAAATCTTGAATGTATTTTGGATATTAAACTATCGAGAAATGGTATATATATAGATACTTTAAAATATTCTTCAGGACTATTAGAACTAACATTTACACGTTTCGTCTGTCTATTACAGATACGAGGCACTTTAATGTCAATATTTACAATAGAAGCTAATTGTGAAACAGTTTCCATTATTTCTTTGAAAGAGTTATCGACTTAATTTCGAATACTTTGTAAGGCATTTTTTACTTGTGCTACGTTAGCCAAATCATTGCATACGTCTTGTTGCTTACCTTGTAAAAGTTTGCTCAAATTAAAAGTATAAGAAAAATATTTAGCAGACACTTCTAAAGCAATAATAAAATCCGGTTTTGTTATGGCACTTCCATACAACGTGACTTTCGTTGATGTTTCTGTATTGGTATCATGCTCAAGATCTTCTAGCGTAGAAACAATGTAAATATATAGTTCTTTAAAAGTTAATAAAGCGTCGTGTCGCTCTACCCATCGAGTTTGGCACAGTTGTTTTAGCTTTTTCTTTTTAGCAGTGTTAACATCTAAGGTCGTTTCAATAATATATTTTAACTTCTCGGTTCGTTTGGAAGACGAAGAAAAAAATGTACAGATAGTTCCAATTATACCATTCATATTTTTTATAGCTGATACTTCACATGCTTTTGATAAACATAGATTAAAGGAGTGACTGAAGCAACGAGTATAAAAAGCCAAAGGTTATTCATTTAAAATTAGTGCTTGAACACCATTATACCCCCCCCCCCCCAGACATGTTTGATCCCCCATCGTAACCCTGTCCTCTTAAGTTATCAAAACTTAAACCAACTTTTTCTAATTCATGCTTCAATGTTTTTGTTATTTCTGACCCAGTAGTTGAAAACATTTTTACAAAACATAAAAAATCTTCTCTTATGACACAATTTTTTAAGTCAACATAACGTACACATATTGTAATTTGTTCATTTGTACTGATATCGGTTATTTCATCACACAAAATCGAAAAATACTTGGAAAGTTTTACTCTATCAACAATTTTTTGTTTAATTACAGAACCCATTGATTTGATAATTTCATTTTGAATAGTAGAGCTTATCATTGTACAATTTTTAGCAGGAACATCAAAATGAGACTTAAGATCTCTGTCACCAGATTCCATGCGAAAAGACAAAGCTCGGAAAATTCCTTGATTACCCGATAAACAATCTTCACGTACATTATCAAATTTAAGTGAACCGGACTCTCGATGACCACGTAATGACAAGTTATTACGTGCGCAAAAAAGTATAGTTTTAATTATAGATATAAGTCTCTTACGATTGTGTTCAATTATTTCTCTTTTTTGATTGCTGAGAAGTACGTTTACCGCTGTTTGGTCTCCATTTTCATAGTTTTTTAAGAAGTCTTTTGCCCTTTGATTAGAGATCATATGATAATTGGTTTTAGAATGTTCATTTAAATCAGCCATTGCATTCTTATACTTGGACATCGGCTCTCTTACTAGATTCTTTAACGACTACAAGAAATAATTATAAAATTATTATATTTATAAATAATCAAGGGAAATAGTTTTTTTTTCTGTGTAATATACCTGGTTGCCTGATCCACCACCTGAAAAAGCAAATACAACACACCATTTGCAATAGGCTCCTTTATTAATCTCACTATAAGCTAACCATGGAAATATTTCTAAATACTTATATTGAAATTTTCTATTATGTTTGCCTTCTGCACGTATAGGAAAATCATACTTTGGGTCGGGTATCCAAGTCAATTTCAAACAATTAAATATTTCAGAACACTGTAAAGTGTGTTTGACCACAAAATTGGCAATATCATACAAATGTCCTGATTTCTAAAATAATAAAAACAAAAGCGTATTACATATTACAATACTAATTAAACCTAAATTTTTAGTATTCATAGCTAAGAATTAAAAATTTAATACAAGGTTTTCTATAAGTTTTAAAATTTATATTTGATGAAAACTGTGTTTTAATAATTATTATAATTCTATACATGTGTGGTGTCATATTATTAAACTTTTTAAAATAAAAACAATAATTTGTATTATTTTATTTTTGTTAAAACTGCTATGTCCATGCTATTCCATAATTAATATTATGATTATAATATGATAATGATCAAATTATTTTACTTCTGTAAAACAAAAAGTATGTGCAGCTCTAATATTTCTTTAGTGCAATCTCTGAGACATTAAGATTTTTAATATTTGAAAAACTAAACGTCATATTACTCAAATACTACTCAATAGTATCATTGCGACATTACGTATAGCGTAATATAGGTATATACCTACAGTCTTGCATATTTATTTTATAATATAATACCTTCTTGATTTCCGTTGAAATTAGTCTCTGTGAGTCAGACTGTGACTGCTGTTGTCCGTCATCCACGACGTCGTTAGATTCTGTTTTAATTTTTTTTTTTTTGTGTTGAGTTAAAAAAATTAGTTAACTTCTATGTTCTTTTATTTTGTTGCATATTATTTTTAAATTCGGTTGTCAATTTATACAAATATTAAAATATATACACAAGTAGATAGTTAAGTTATAACTTATAAACAATGCATTGACAAGTAAAAGAATACGTTATTCACAACTACACGATTAGACTAGGATCACACTATATTGTGTTTTATCGGCAATTAAACAGCAACTGAAACTGAGCAACGCGTGTGCGGTATCGAACGGTTCCAGGGGGCCAATTCTTGAAATCATACGACTAATTCTCGCATGCGACAAAAGTCATACATTTTATCGAATGTGACAAATGTTTATCGCATGCGACATATAATTGGTATTCTTGAATTAAAATCGATAAGATTGTATCACTTGTCGAATGCGATAAAGTTTATCGATTGAACCACTATGGTAACAACACAAATCTAGATTTTAACCTCAAGCAAACTGGAAAATTATATAAATTATTATTTTTTCCTTTATCTCTGAATGTTATCAATGATAAATTAAATTTATGAATCATTCAAAAACTACGGTTGTTATTTGTTATTATAGTATTCCTCGTCTTCAGTGGTAGGATTTGATATTGGTGTTAGCAGCCATTGACGCAAAGGGTATCCTGAATCACCTGATAATATATTATTAAATTAATAATAATACAATAAATTATATTTATTAATAAGGACATATCACTTATGATAAATTGTATTTACCTAATAAATAAAAATCATTATAACTGCGTCTGTGCAATTCTTGCAATATTGGTAACACAGAACTGTTGTTCCATACATGAATATCGTGAGTACTGCCCGGGAATAGTGCATTAACATTCAATATATATAGAGCAGAATAATAAAAAACAAGTAATGACTACCTAATAATGCATTAATACACTAATGACACAAACATAATTACAAATTACAATATTTAAAACTGATAAGGTTTTAGTAATTTGTATGAATACAATATGATACGATTAAAGATAATTATTATCATGCGATATAGGCTAGTCACCGACTTTCTACCCATTCGACTAATAGTCGAATGTTTTTCGTTCGACTAAAGTCATACCATAATTCAAGAATACCAATTATTTATTTTCATGCGATAAAATTTTTATCGCATGCGACAAAGTTTATCACGATTTCAAGAATTGGCCCCCAGAGAAACAGTCTAGTCTAGAATCTAGATAAGATAATCCATCATCGCTTTTATCATTTGCTATTTATATTTTACTGGATATCGCGAAATAATGCGAATTAACAATTTACTATTTTTATTTTGGTTTTCATATCAAATCATTATTTAATCATACATTATAAAGTGTTAAAGTATAATACGAGTGTCAATTACTGAGTAGTATTGTGTTATACTGTTATAATATGTACTGCACGGGCCAAGGGGGGGCCCTCCCTAAATACGCCACTGGACCACTGCACTACACTGCCCCTTAATATGAAAATAAAAACAAGCGTGATATTTAAAAACAAGTTTTTTTTTCATTTATTAGAAAATAAGCACAAAATATTTAAAAGGTATTAACAAGGTTAAAGTTTTCTAACATCGCCACAAAACGGATTATAAGTTACTAGCCAACCCGTCACAGCTTCGCCCGTGATTGGTTGTTTATTTTGCCTTCGGACCATGATATGTAGAATTTTTTATTCAAATATTATTGTTTATTGTGATCGGCTAGTAAATATAAAAAACGGTTTCTAGCGTTATAAATGATAAAAATAAATACTGATAAAAAAGAAATAATTTATGGTTGATAAAGATTTATTAAAGAAAATTTATTAAAGATTTATTAAAATTTATTAAAGAAAAAAAAAGAATTAAAATATGAATTTTATAAGACTTCTGAGTATATGATGTTTTTTGTTATATTTTCTGTTGAAATTAAAATCATAAGATGATTCGGGTCTCCAGTTCGAGAAAATGCCACGTATAATTGCCCATGTGAAAAGCACTCTATACGAAGATCTACGCCAACGTACTTGAATGTTTGACCTTGTGCTTTGTTTATGGTAATGGCAAAAGAAACTTTAACCGGGAATTGAAGCCGTTTGAAAGAAAACGGCAAGTCAGAGGGAATCATGGGAATTCTTGGAATAAATGCAATTTCTCCTTTCGCTGGCCCTGTAAGAATTACGGCTTCTATAATATTATTTCGCAACGATTTTATTTGTAATCTTGTACCGTTACATAAGTTCGGTGGTTGAAGATTACGTAATAATGTAATTGGAGCACCAATTTTTAATTTTAGTTTATGAGGAGGAAATCCCGAAGGAGAAAGAGAATTGAGAAATTCTTGTGGATAATGAATAGCATCATCTGTTGATGTAACTGTATCAATAGATAGATATTCAAGTGAGTGTCCATCGAATTTTAGAAGGATGATATCATTAATTTCTTCTGCTGTTACATTTCTTGGAGAGATTATAGCTCTTTCACATAACCACTGATCTGATTTATTGGACAGATTAAAAATGTCTGGATAAACTGTAGAAATCAACTCTAACACGTTATTGACCACCCGTCCAATCGTGTGATTGACAGAAATGTAACCATTTTCATTTTCTAAAGTTCCATTTCCAATTTTCAACAACTGTGCTGGAAAAATATCGTCCCCTCCGCATAAATAAACTCTCATGTTTGTTCGCAAATAAAGTTTTTCAACATAGTTCCATATATGGGAAGATTTTAAGCAAGCATTAACGACATCAGCTCGAGTACCTTTAGGGATTACTGGTAAGGTTTGACGGAAATCACCAGCGAAAACGAATGTTATGCCACCCATAAACTTATTATTACACCTAAGATCTTTTAATGTTCGATCAATTGCTTCGATATGTGATCTGTGACTCATTGTACACTCGTCCCACACAACGAATGAGGTTTTTTGAAGAATTTTTCCATGAGGGCCATTTTTACGAATCGGACAAACGTATTCTGTATCAAATAATACATTTAACGGTAACTTGAAAGTCGAGTGAGCAGTTCTGCCGCCACTAAGGAGAGTTGCTGCTATACCAGATGAAGCTACTGCTAATGCAACTTTACCTGAGGATCTAATTTGAGCCAACAACAAATTAATTAGGAATGTTTTTCCTGTACCACCCGGAGCATCTAAAAAAAAAACTCTTCCTTGATGATTCATTACGCTTTCTGTAATAACATTAAAAGCATATTTTTGATCATTTACTAATTTTGGTAAATTGATTTCTATAAATTCTTGTAATCGGTTATTATCGTAAGAACGCAAAATTGAGAATTCAAAAGGATCAGATGCATTTTCATTTCGAACAGGTGAGTTTATTCCAAATTCAGTTAAATATTTTTCAGACAGAAAAACAACTTTATCTTCTATTTCAATCAAACCTTTATTAAATATTTCATCAGAAAAATTAAATTGCAAGTCATTTAATCGAGTGCGCTCTGTAAGAAGAATATCTTCACAAAAATCATTTCTGAACTGTTCCCACAAAGATTGAGGTTCAGACGGTTGGCAGAAAACTATGATTATTGCGAATAATTCTCTTAATTTTGAAGGACTTTCTGAAAGAGTTGCCTCCGCTAGAGTATTTTTCCATTGCTCGTCATTTTCTAAAAGCCCAAGAGCAAAACAGGAAGCTTTAAAAGTCGCGTGAATGACTCCATCAAAGGCCTTCAAGCTTTCAAATGAAGTAGGACCTTGTACATGATTTAGTAACAATCTTAAATGGAAGCACTCACTTTGATTTGGGTGAATCGTGTAAATTCTACCAATGGCAGTGTCCATTTTTATTCCTGGTCAACCTGGAACATCTTTTCCCCGTCTTCTCTTTAACCAGCCTCTGCTATTATCCCAGGTGTAATAAGAAGGAACTTCATGATAGAACAGTGTTTTCGCAAAATCATCATGTGAACACAGTTCAAAAAATGCAGTTAGTGTCGTTTTTCTTGGATTTTCAATAACTTGATGAAGATTATTATCATTAAAGAAAACACGCTGTCCATTTTCTAGATGAACTGTGCTGAACTGTCGGATCTCTATCATGGATTTCAAAATTGAAAATTCTCCAAAACGCTTCAGAAGTACATATGTATCGACCATTCAAAAAATTTGTAATCTCATCGTTTTCACGATTAACAGAAAAAGTAGCTCTATCTGATCCTTTATTAATATATTTACATATGTATTTTATCGCTTTAACCGTATGACAGTATTCTACGTTAATATGCGCATTAAAGCACCTAGATAGCACTGGACAATACGGTACAACCCAACGGTTGTCAACCTCGATTTCTGTTTTACCACGAACTTTTAATATTGCAGTATAACCTCCATCATCTGGTGATCTCCGTCGGTAAGTCGGATAACCATCATCTCCAGTTTGAGTATCCTTGACCAATTTGTGAGGGTATTTCTTACTACATTTTCCAATATTCATACATGGCGATCTAATATTTAACTCGCCGCATGGGCCATGAATCATATTCTTGCAAACTATTTCATAAAGTATAGGATCTCTGTCTTTGTTTGGTATCTCGGCAGAAATAATTTTATCAATTTCATCTGGCTGAATTTTCGTTTGTAACCACAAAAGAATGTGGCAGTGTGGCAAACCTCGTTTTTGCCATTCAACACTGTAAACATAACAATTTACATCTCCGAAAATATATTTATTTTTTAATACATGCATAAACTTTTTTAGTTTGAGATGAAAAACTCTAGAGATTATATCGTGTCTATCAAACGACTTTTGATCTTGAAATAATTCATTTTTTATTTCCGGCCATTCCGGGTTGCATGTAAAAGTAATAAATAAATCTGGACGGCCAAATTTACGAACATAAGTCATGGCATCCTGATTTTTTTCATGCATGTAACGTGGGGAGCCAGTAAAAGAGGAAGGAAGAATTACTTGTTGCCCAACGTTATTAGCATTAATATTTGCATCATTGTTAACAGCATCTCGGAGGTGAACATAATCATCCGCACGTAGTTGTTTTTGATGGTTACGAATAAAGTGTAGTCTTTCAGAAATCAATTTTGCCATCATATCTACGGCGAATTGGCTGAATAATGTTTTGTAATAATGTAGATGATTTAGACTTGTTTCTCTAACCATAAACCTATAAGAATAAAATTGCGTGCAGGATACAGTTTTGGTTCGATTTTGGTTATTTTCCTGTAATATATTAATGTGATAACCGTCTTCGCCTCTAGTATACATCAATGGATATTGCAGTGCGTCATAAGATCTATTCAATTCGGAAACTCGACTCAATTGTCCACTCCGACCGTGCAGAACTATATCTCTGGGACCTTTATCTTCATTAACTAATAATACAGCTACTTCATCGATGGTAGGTGCATTATATTGACCTCTGTGTTCATCTTGAGGAACTCTATCAGCATGAATAATTAACTTAAAGTTTTGCAACTCATCAAAAGACCTCGACTCCAGATTAGATCTAAAGCTCTGTATGAGGTGATTATTTTCACGCAAAACTGTTTGCAATGATTCAATGAGACCTCTTTTCATATTTGGAATCATATTTGTTCGAATAGATATTTGATCCGACTCTGACATAAAATATATTTGTAAAAATTTAGCATTATTTCCAATTTCGGGTAATAAACTACCTATTAAATGATGCACTTGGCCCTGAATTTTAAAAGAGGGCATGAAGTTCCCTTCACTTATTTCGTTTGCTCCAAACGATGTCATTTGAAACAGAGTGTTATACCGTCTAGAATTATCAAAGAAATATTTTGATAGAGGGTGAGAATTATCAATTAAACTTTTAATTAGGTCTGGAAGATCCTCAAATTGGTGTAAAACAACTTTACCGTCAGCGCAGCAAAGTCCATGGGTTTCATCTTTCCATTTTTTTGCATGGCACTTAGGACATAATATAGTCATTCGTCCAATTTGAAGCGCTTTAATATTTAAATAATCAATCTCGGATTGATAATTAAACGCTGATTTCATACTCAAAGCGTTACGTTGCTCCTGAGCACGTGTTTGAGAACGTTCTGGTGTGTTATTTTGTTGCCTTCTGTTATACATTCGAGATGCATTGGCAGTTCTTCTGCTAATGCGTGCTCTTTGCGCTCTCGGCATGATAATGAATTGGCCACTTACTCAAAATTTGGGTAAGAAAAAAAGGTAAAAAAACTAAGTACAAATTATGCCAGTGTGCTGATGCCAGTGACTGATGTTCTCTTAGATTGTTTACTATAATGTAATATTACAAAAACTTTAGCCACAGCAACGCGTGGCCGGGTCGGCTAGTAATATTATAATATACAAACCTATAGAACCGTAACAACTAAAAATATTTAGTATATTTTTTGGCCGAAAGAGGGCGCCACTACTTTGATTCTGTTTTTGATTTTGTATGAACTTTATACTTTTTTTTTATTGACAAAAGTGTTACTATAACCTTCAGCGGAGTGTCGGGTTTCAGCCAAAAAAAATTTCAACCAAATCGGTTCAGTAGTTTTCTCGGTTAGCGCGGTCTAAGAAAAACCCTTACAATTTTATATAATAGTATAGATATAGATAGATAGATAATCTAGTCATGTAGTATTAAAAAAATCTGAAGTCTTTTCTAACTGTGTCCGTTTCAAAGTCTATTCGTAGGTCTACAGTCGATGATTTAACGTTTTCGTTCTGGTATGACAAATCAAAAACGACTATTGGAACATAGTTTTGAAAAATATCTTTTGATAACAATGGTTCACAATAATCTTTTTCGTAATACAATTTTTGAAAGTCTGTATAACCTTTGTAGAGTATGCTGGTGGTATTATTTTTAAAATCAGCTCTAAAGTCTTCATATGGATACACTTCAGAATTTAAGTGTACCTTAAGATTTTTTAGTTGACAGTGATCAAACGCCCAGCGTCAGTTTCGATATTGTTTTTTCTACTTGTTTGTAATCCAAACAAAACAAACCTTGGTTTTTCGAGTAACTGCTAGACTTAACGGTCCACGAATGAGAAGTATTTCTAGGGATCACGGGATACTCACATAGATCCCAGGTTCTGGACGTGCACGATAACGTTCTACGAGAATCTAATACTTTCAATAACTTTAATTTTTTTTTATCACTGACTTTGATAATAGGCATCTTCCAAGTCACCTTTGTCAGTTCAATTGTAACTTTTTTTTTTATCGACGGCATCGTTTGCGCCTTCACCCGCTACATGTATCGCATCAAGGTTGGTAGATGCGCGATTTAAAATCAGTTGCTGATTGCAATTGAGTAATATTTTTTTGTAATCTTCACAAAATCCGAAAACATGTTTTAGAGGAATACAACCGGAAAATATATTATTGGTCATAAAATTTTTATTATCTTCACTATCCATTGCTGAGTCCCAAGCCGCATTCTCTAATGCATTCAAATCGTTTAGAGTATACAAGCAGTATGCTTTCAAACAAGACGACACTCCGGGTGATTTCAATTTCTGTATTTATTTTCCGTTTATTTCATATCGCATCTCGGAGAATAAAAATACCAATCCGTTATTTGAAAAACGAACTTCCCCCGCTGCATCGGCTGGCTTGTTAACTTTGCCCTCGATGGATATATAACTCTCACATGGCAAAGTGTAAGAATCCATGTTCTGAACGTTAATTCTTATCTCCTCATAATAAGATAGAGCTGTGCTTGAATACGGCGTGAACGAATGGTAACTCTTTTGTGTTATCTTACAATCGTCGACATAGTCAGCCGTCACGTCTAAATATCGACTCAGTTTGCACATAGTAAATTAATCTACAACCTAGACAAAATTGGCATTAAACACAATGTATTAAATTTATTTAAATCTTATTTAGAACACAGAACTCACAAAGTCCAAATAGACAATGTTATAAGCTCTAGTAAAGCAATATCCTTAGGAGTAGGTACCGCAAGGCACAGTATTACCCCCAATATTATATATTATATACGTCATAGGTTTATTGAATCTACAAATTTATGGTAGCTTATACTCTTACGCAGATGATACAGCTTTACTTATATCTGATAACACTTGGAACTCGGTAACAAAAAAAGCAGAAAAATCATTTAAAAAAAGTAGTTACTTGGTTTTCAAACCATAATTTAACTCTTAATAATAACAAAACAGTCTTTAATAACTCAAGAACATCACCAAACTTTTTTACTTTAAAGATTTTTAGTCATGCCCCAAATTGTGATCAGAATATACAATGAAATTGCCCTATCATTCACAGGACTAATCAAACCAAATACTTAAAGGTTACATTCGACCAATATCTACGTTGGAACGTACACACTGCTGAACTTAATTTAAAATTACGAAAACTGTATGCCTTTTATGATATTGCTAAACATTTTCTTAACACACATTGGTTAAAAAATACTTACTTTGCCCTATCCCAATCCATAATAGAATATAGTATTGTGGCTTGGGGAGGAGCTCCTCTAACATATACAAACAACTTACAAGTAGCCCAAAACACTACATTACAAATTATATTTCACAAACATAGACTTCAACCTACTACACAATTATACTCAGACACTAAACTTCTATCCATTAAAAAACTGTACCATAAAAAAATTCTATTCTACCTGTTTAAAAATAATCTAGTACAAACAGCCTCACACAATCATAATACAAGATCTGAAAATCTAATATTTCTCAAAATAAACACATCTAAATATTATAACAGCTATCCCATAATGGGCTTAAGACTATTTGAAAAGCTCCCTCCCATTATAATAAATTGCGATACATTTAGAAACTTTAAGTTTCTTATAAAGAGATGGTTATTACTTATTACACAATGAACCAGTTATATGACTGTATTTTATCTATATTATAAAGTTATTTATTTAGTATTATACATCGTTATACTATCCTATTTTGTTCATATAATTCTTTAATTAATTACTAGCAACAATTATATTTATCATTATATTCTTCATTATACTATCCAATTATTTATATTACTATTATATTCATTTGTTTAATCAATTAATTTTTCTCTTTTTCTATCTCCTAGAGACTCTCGCCCGAAACCCGATAGTATTGCAACCAGGTTCTATGTTTGGATCAGAATTATTTGTCTGTAAACTCAAAAGACACATCTGTGCTGTATTTTCCACTTCTAATGGTGGGAAAATCTCGCATGACAACTCACTCGAGTTTCCGTTTAACGTTAATGTGAACATGATAAAAATTTTAAGCACAAGTGTTTACAGTTTGTTGTATTATATTTCTACTCTCTGCTATAATTTAAATTAATATCACATCCGTGAAAATATTTTTGAACTTCTAATAGGGGATGTCAATTTTCAAAACTGTCGTAATATTCAACTTTTTCCGATTTTTTTATACGCTACTCAATGCGTTCCTGTACCGTTTTCATTGTCCAAGTTAACAATTGCCGATTCTATTCGTTTAGAACGTGCGGGCAACTTGTCTTTACTAAATACGCTGATTAATTGAGGTATTTTCATTGAACGGGTGATTTTTATAAGTTCGGAATCCTACAACGCTCTACTGGGTAACGTAGATATTAGTTTTTTTTCATTTTGACACGCCCTCCACTTTTAATTGGAGCGATATATAAACCGGAACCAATTTTGTTTGAGTTCCCTTTATACGGTGTTAGATACAGTCCTTTCCCCAAATGAGATGGTGTTAAATTCATCAGCCACTTCATAACGTTGGCCACACCACCAGCCAGCGCTCCCAGAGCTGACAATAAACCGGCAAAAATTGGTATGAGCGGTAACACACCGCCTTTTTTCGGAATCGTTATTGTTCGTGGAACTTTGGTCTTCTTAATTTTGAATGTTTTTCGTGCGAAAGCTACGCATTTTTTACTTAATTTCATCAAGTTTTTTCTCCGACATTTTTCTTGATGACGTTTTTTAGCTGCTTTGATCGCTGCTTTGTATTCACAACCACCACCGATTTTTCGTTTTTCTTTCATGGCAGTAGTCACGCCCCAAACTACAGCTTTTTCTTTTAAACTAGAATCTTTTGACTTGAACCTATCCCAGGATCGCTGCTCTAATATATAATCCGCTTTGTTATGATCTGCGATAGAGTTACTCTGCTCGTACGAAATATCGTGATCTCTACAAGCAGAGTCCAGTGGGCTTATACCTTTATCACCTCGAGCTAATTGTTTTTTTAAATTTGTACCAGATCCACAGTATTTATAACCTACAAAGAAATATTATTATTATGATAATATCGGATTTATTATTCTAGACTTAACAGGCACGTGAACTTCCTTGGGTAATTTATTTACAAGCAACGTAAGATTATTGATAGAAAAATTAAATTTTACGTTGGTGATAACGTTCGTATTAGTACATCTAAAGGCATTTTTACAAAAGGTTATTTGCCTAGAAGGCCTACAGAAATATTTAAAATTGTAAAAATAAACGATACGTTACCCTTTACTTATAAGTCGTAAGATTATACCGGAAAACAATTTACGGGTTGTTTTTATTCGGAAAAAATAATGAAAACAAATTATACGAACGATTATTTAATAGAGAAAATTATACGTAAGAATGGGAATCTAATATTTGTGAAATGGCTCGGTTTAAATTATACATACAATAGCTGGATAAATACAGGTAACATTAGAAAATAACTTCAGTCAAGCTATGGCATGAACGTGTTCGGTAGTTCTCAGTTTGGTGAAACAAAAAAAACTACTTCAAATCTCGAACAGTCGATCAAATCGTATTCGATTAAAAAACAAATAACACTACGAACAATAAAGTAAAATAAAAACAAATAATATGACGTATTGACGTCGAGGAGTTGTTTACAAAATAGTAAAATTGTGTACGGCCTGATAAGGAAAGATTGATAACCACTGATGACTGATGATAACTGGTCGTACTGATGGTGATGTTGAGGTTGGCCTTAGATCATATAATATATTATGATCTAAGAATAATATTTATCTCACGCACGCGCACAACCGGGTGCGGTGGGTGATGAGCGGATCACTGCAGCTAGTTCCAAGTTCCGTACACGGATGCGCGAGCGCTCAAAATCCTACTATCGACATATCTTATCAATAACTGATAAGCAGTTGTCCGAAAACCTACTGCACAAATGCACAATCCGAAATTACAATTATTTACAACATTAATTTTTATTATATTTTTTAAAAAATGTCTCACTATTATTTATTAATTATTATCATTAAGATATTAATTATTAAATAAGTTAATCATCAATAGTTAATCTAGTCATACTAATATAAAACTCACAAAAACACAAATGTTTACAGAATACGATACAAATTCATATTATTATACAGTACTATGATAATAATAATAAATAATAATCTACTTCCACCAGCCCAGTTAAGTTCCTACAAGCTTTCACCGTATTGATTAGTAATACAATACTATAAAAAACTAAGCATTAACTTATTGACAATATAACAATGATTATTATTCATTAAAAGCACTTAATTAAAACTCCTTATTTAATATATTATTTAAAGGTAAAACATTATCAATAGCAACTCTTAAGCTTATTTTTGATTCATTGTAAATTTTTCCAGTGGTTTTTAGATTCTGAGCGGAGCGATGAATGTATTGATTTTACCATGATGTGTGTTTTTTTTTTTTTTTTTTGTGTCTGTCATCACGTTTTGGGGCAGTAAAAGTGCTTCGATTTTTTACATCAGTACCTCGTTCGATCAGAAAGTGAATCTAGTTGGTACTTTGGGGGGTCAAAAGTAAAAAATTCTTAATACTTTTTTAAATAATCGAGAAAAACAAACTAAAAATTAAGGGAAAAACGGGAAATTTTACGCACATTCATTTTTCGACAAAATCGATTTTGGTTTTTGATGTAACTTTAAAACAAATGCCCATGAATACATGACATTTTCACCGAATGCTTATATAAATATATTCTATTCACCATGCAATTTTCAAAAATTTTGGACTTAAGTTGAACTATTCATAGGCATTTGAAGTTTTCGATCATTATTAGTTTTTTTTAAATTAATATCGATAAAAATTTATTTGTTAGGCAGAAAAGCTTGAAAATTGAATACAAGGCTCTTAACTTATTGTTACAATAGCAGTTGAAAAATAAAATAAATTCATTGTCACAATTTTTTTTTATAAGCATTCAAAGTTTGAATTTTGACAAAATACGTAAAAATCACGAAAATTTACAAATTATTTTAAGCTAGAAATGCATTAAAAATTTTCTTTTTAAATCTAAGATTTGAAAATTTATTACAGGTTCCTTAAAAGTCTTTCAATCTTTATCACAAATAAAAAGTCCACCGAAAATTCAAATTAAATTTTTATGAGCATTTGAAATTTAAATGTTCACAACATTGGATTTTCACTTTTAGCGATTTTCTTATTTTGTTGTAACTCTAAAACAAATGACCGCAGATACTTGAAATTTTGGCTGAATGTTTATAGAGGCATTTTCTATATTTGATAAAATTTTCAAAATATTTAGATTTGTTTTGAGCTGTTAACTGACATTTTAATTTTTCAACTTTTTTAGTTTTTTTTTCTATAAATATCGATAAAAATTTATTTTTTAAGTAAAAAAACTTAAAAAAATTTATACAAGGCTTCTAACATATTTTAAAAATAGCAGTTGAAAAATAAAATAAATTCATGGGAATAATTTTTTTTTACAAGGATTCAAAGTTTGAATTTTGAAAACATACGTAAAAATCACGAAAATTCATAAATTATTTCAAACTAGAAGTTCATAAAAAATTTTTAATAATCTATAATATATTCTAGACAGATAAATCGTCTTCGCTCAGAATCGTTTTTCGTATGCAATGATATAATATCATTGGATTCAAGTTTAATTCCATCCGTTACAGTAACCCACTTGTAACCTACTGTGCAGCAGAGTGACATCCATGACTTACCCGCCTTTTTTAATTTGAAGGTCTATAATACAAATATAATAAATTATAAAAAATGTTTTATTAATATTATTTGATATTAATATGACTAGATTAACTATTGACGATTAACTTATTTAATATTTAATGTCTTAAAGATGATAATAAATAAATAACAGTGAGACAATTTTTAAAAATATAATAAAAATTAATATTGTAAATAATCGTAATTTTGGATTGTTCATTTGTGCAGTAAGTTTTTGGACGAGTGCTTATCAGTTATTGATAAGAGATGTTGATGGTAGGATTTTGAGCGCGCGCGCATGCGTGTACGGAACTTGGAACTAGCTGCAGTGAACTGCTCGTGGTGGATGCGGGTGCGGGTGCGGAGGGCCAGGGGGCCAGGGGCTAGGCACAAGAACATACATTTTTATCCTACTATTATATTATATCCAACATGATTTAAAGAAGTAGTGTGATTTTTTTTTTAAATCTGTATACAATTTTCCGAGTTTTATAAAAAAAAACTGTTAGTTATAAACTATTATAATTAAATATTAACCTTAAACTAGGTACGTATTTATAATGTTTAATTCTATGCATGGCCTGATAGTAGAAATATAAGTATAAATTTGTTATAACTAAGAATTCTTTTTCAATTTAAGTTCAAATGATTTTTCTACCCTATTTTTTATGTTTCGAAATTTATATCCTACAGAAAAACTTGAAAATTCATTGCAAACATTTCAAATCAATCACTAGATTTTCCACTTTAGTCATAACATTTGATGAATATTTTATAATTATAAAATGTATTCTACACTTATTAATTATAATCGGGTATTATCTGTCTATTATAGAGCAAAGTAAGTTGATTTAATTTTAAATAATTATATAATATTATACACGGTTTATAATATGCATCTTAAATATCTTTAAAGTTTAATCTTATGTTTATATAATACTAGCTGAAATATATATGACTTAACCTTTGTTAAATGTGTTATCTAATATTCAGTGTATGGTGTTCAAAACTTATCTTAACTTTTCCATTACCTGGAATAAAAATTATGATTTGCAAAAGTATAATATTATCAGATAGGCAATCTACTTGCGGTTGATCGCGGACCTCTGGCCATTACAAAACATTGAAGAATACTGTAACGCATCGTACTAACGATGAATTCACTTATCCGTGTTAATTTATCATTTCGAGCTCTTAATATAATATCTCTTTTAAAAAATTCTTGTCCGATTGAGTCATATTACTACTTCATCAGTTTGAGGAGTATTTTGTTTTTGGTTTTCTGTCAGGCCTATAATAACAATCTTAAATTCAGCTGCACGGCATCAAAACGATTGCACTCTTGAAACTACGAATGTACGAATTATTTCTATGCAACATGCATTGCAAATCATATATTATTTTTTTATCTGTATTGGGAGCAATAGACAAACGCCTTTTCACTTCATTCTCTTAGTCACCCATAAAATATATCTGTAAAAACTTTGGTTCTTCTGTACCAGTGGGTAATAAAGAACCAGCCAAATGATAAACTTTCCCTTGAACTTTAAATGTTGGCATAAAATGTCCATGTTTTATTTCCGTTGCACCAAACGATGTCATTTGGAAAGCCGAATTATAAACATGTATCATGTCAAAAAAATGCTTTGAATTTTCATGAGAAAAATTTAAGAGACTTTTTAATGGTTCGGGTGGATCAGCAATGTCTTCCAAAACAACTTTTCCTCCTGAACAGCAAAAACCTGTCGGCTCTTTGGACCATTTCAATGCACGACAATAATTACATATTAAATTCATATTTCCTATGATAGAGTGAGAATCATTTTTATAATCTATTTGTTTTTTTCATAAGTAAATGCTGAAATTTCACGACGTGGAACACGTGGTTCAACTAAATTTTCGTTGATAGGAAAATCGTGAATATTGTTAATAATATCGACTATATCACTATCATTAAATGCAAAGTTGTTATTAATATTGGTATCGTTAATACTACTAACAGTACTATACAACACTATTGTTAATAGATATATTATTTAAATAATCATCATTATATTTTATTAATACAGTTGAACTCGATTATCCGAACCTCCGTTATACGAACCCTCTATTATCCAAACTATAATTAGCGTATCCGAACGTTCTGTTATCCGAACATGAAAAGTAGGAGTACACCAAAAGTACCAACATCTACTGAAGCATTTCCTACATTTGAAACTGGTCTTAAGTGGTTTGAAAAACAGGCCGAATGTTGTCCAGGTATTTTCCTTTTCATTGTGATAAATTCTAACGCATGTCAGAATATATCGGTCAGTCGGTTCGTCCTTAGTAGCCGTCAGCCGCGGAATGGATTCACCACATACAACACTCGTTAATTTTTAATAATTGAATAATATGAACAATAACAAATAATCGATGTATTCTATTATAATAAATGGTTTGTTTGAAACGATTATAATTCGTGGCAACGATTTATAAACAAAAATTTCGATCTGAATTTTATGAAAATTTATGATAATTGATAACTCCTTTGTTTATTAAGTTAGAAATTCGATCAAATGCATAAACCTTCTACGCAATGAGCTCTTTAATTTAAAAAAAAAAAAAATCATAACGACCGCTTCAGCAGTTGCGGAGAACATATCACTCCAAGGTTTTCATTTTCACATTTCTATATGAAGATTCAACATAATTTAGATAAGAAGTGTGATTTTAGTTTTTAAATATATGCATTCTATTTTCCGAGTTTTTCAAAAAAAATAAGCTTTTAGTTATAATCTATTATAGTAAAATATTATCCTTTAACTACGTGTTTGTAATGTTTAATTCTATACATAGCCTGATATTAGACATATAAGTAAGAATATGTTATAACTAAGAACTATATTTGAAATAAGGTTCTAATGATTTTTCTAGGTACCCTAATTATTATGTTTCGAAATTTATATTCTACCGAAAACATTGAAAATTCATTGGAAACATTTCAAATCAATCACTAGATTTTTCACTTTAGTCATAACATTTGATGAATATTTTATAATAATAAAATATATAATAAACTTATTTATTATTATCGGGTATTCTCTGTCTAATATAGTATTACGTAAGTTGATTTAATTTTAAATGATTATTTAATTGTACACGATTTATATTAAAATGCATCTTAAAAATACCTATTTAAAGTTTAATTATATGTTTAAATTATACCCAACATGATTTAAATAATTAGTATGATTTTTTTTTTTTTTTTTTTAAATCTGTATTCAATTTTCCGAGTTTCTATAAAAAAAAACCTGTTATTTATAATCTATTATAATAAATATTAAACTACGTGTTTGTAATGTTTAATTCTATACATAGCCTGATATTAGACATATAAGTAAGAATATGTTATAACTAAGAACTATATTTCAAACAAGGTAGTAGGATAAAAAGACAGTTCAGAAACCACCGCCCGCATATAAGCATACCATACATTGCTAGAGACCCACAGGAAATCGAGCGCTCTCATTGGCCGTGTTACATTGTGATAACATTCTACAATTATCAATATTCAATGTTTTAAAATTATATGTTTTTTTTGAAACTATATTAATTTGAATATTTTTGATTTATTTAATAAAAAAATAAAAAATATGATTTAAATAAGCATCATTTAAACATGAAATTATCAAAAAAGACAATGTTAATATTATTTTAAGGTGTGATGCTAAATCTATGGAGAATATTAATGTGTGGGTTGCTGAGTTAGGTAAACTTAATTATATACATTGGATCGTTCGTTCAAATTTTCCAAATGGGCAGCGAATTATGTGTTCGTAAGTATTTTAAATTGAATTTACTGAATAATAAAGTATTTATGTCATAGGAATCCTAATTAAAATAAATTGAACATTTTTCAGTAAAAAATATCCATTTATTAAGGTGTTCGCATTATATAATTTAGCTTCAAAGCTAAAAATTCAAATTACTCTTAGAGGTATCTACATACAGTCAGTTTTAAAATTTATACCTATTACATATTATAAAAATAATCTTTTACTGAAAAATGTTCAATTTATTTTAGTTGGGATTCAAATGACATAAATACTTTACTATTCAGTAAATTCAATTTAAAATACTTACGAACACATAATTCGCTGCCCATTTGGAATATTTGAACGAACGATCCAATGTATATAATTAAGTTTACCTAACTCAGCAACCCACACATTAATATCATCCATAAATTTAGCATCACACCTTAAAAAAATATTAACATTTTCTTTTTTAATAATTTCATGTTTAAATGATGCTGGATAAATCGTATTTTTTATTTTTTTATTAAATAAATCAAAACTATTCAAATTAATATAGTTTCAAAAAAAACATATAATTTTAAAACATTGAATATTGATAATTGTAGAATGTTATCACAATGTAACACGGCCAATGAGAGCGCTGGATTTCCTGTTGGTCTCTAGCAATGTATGGTATGCTTATATGCCCACCGCCCGCCACCACCACCAGCGATCGATCGTGCGCGTGCGCGATTCATAATCAACAAATATATTAACATTTGTTATCAGTTATCAATTTCCAGTTATCATTTGTTATCAGATATCAGTTATCATTTGTTATATATTTATTTAACCCAGTGGATCACATGCGTGATTTTTATCATAGTTATACATTATTATTGAAATATGCCATAGCCGTTTCTTCTAGCAAATTAAGCACGTCGGGCGTTGTATTTACAATAAGAGACATTAAGTAGGTATATTTTAGCGCTGTTTCGATTATTTACAATAATAGATATATTAGCCATATTCAATTAAATATTCACACACACCGCCTGGACATTAGTGATTTTTCTTGCCAAATGGTAGTAATAATCACAAATAAATGTCTTCTTAATGTGCCATATCGGTCGCCTGGATCGCCACCGTATTGTCATTACCTGTCATCACTTAAAGGACAATTATTAAAGGATAAATATTCAATTAAATATTCACACACACCACCTGGACTTAGTGATTTTTTCCTGCCAAATGGCAGTAATAATCACAAATAAATGTCTTCTTAATGTGCCCTATCGGTCGTCTGGATGTCGCGGACTCTTAATAGCCGCTAATATATATTGTCCCCACCTATTATAGAGACTCCTGACTAAAAGAGTCGGTCACCGTTTAGTCCGTCTGCTGCCTTAAACTGGTGTACATGTATACGCTCCGTCTTTATAAATTTTAGTGAGTTTAAAAAGTGTTTTTAATATCAAAAATAATTTTTAACATGGCCGGTTCTATCACCAACAACGCTGCGCTATACAAGAAGAAGAACAATTTTACTAATGTACCTCCATCACCAACGACCGAACTTATCGAATCTACATATTTACACACTCGACTTCGTAGCCCGTAAGTTTGTGCATATCGGTATTGACCCGAGCGAACAATTCCAGGTCGTTGTACATTTTTTAACCCCATCGCGGCATGTCAAATTAACACCGGATTTTCTAAAACGTATATTTTCACTGATGGGTAATATGCTGTCATTCGTATTGGAGCAGACACTAACATATAAGCGCACGTTATTTTTGGAAACCGAACTTTATAAAATATCCAGTATGGTGTATGGCGGAGAAAAAGTGATAGTGATAGAATCAAAAACTCAGGACGGGTGCAGAGTACTGTTGAATCGGAAGGACGTTATACTAATTCAGTATTTGGAATGGTGCATATTTGAAACGATTACACAAAAATCAATTATGACACAACCAGTTGTCTTAAAACAATTCGAAATGTTTTTAAACTATATCGATGTTGAATTCACCAAAGTTGATTCACCACCGAAAAATCATGAAGAAATGGTCACATTTATCAAAAATCCACGCGACGAAAGTGTAATTTCAAAAATTCCGAAAAATGGTGTAAATTTCATCAGTCAACTTAAGATGTATGCTTCATCTCAATTAGCCGAACATTGGACGCAACGATGGAGCGGGGAAATGTCGCCAGAGGTAAATCTATATATTATATCACTTTTGAAAATATTTAATGTATAATTATTATTTTATAGTTATTCACCGAATCCGAAATGAGGCTCATATCACCATTGTCGCCTCCTCAATATATAAATATATATTGAAATAATTTAAGTGTTTTAATTTTATAGGCAGCTGACGAGGATCGTTGTATAGATGATTTTTTAAGGCAAATCAACCTTACACAGGCGACATGGGCACCAACCAAGTCATTGGTAACATTTAATTTTCAAAATAATATATATATATATATTAACAAATTATTATTTGTGTAGCCTATTGATGATCCTGGCAGCTTACCACCGGAGATCATAGATAATCATTCTAAAGAACATGATTCGGACAATTTTACGCAGCACCCCCTATGGTACAATAACCATATAAAATCTCCGACGACGAGCCTCGCAGTTGATGAGAACGACGGTCCGACGTCTTTCAACCACTCGCCATCTCATCTTCTCGGCTTAGGTTAGGTTAGGTCTCGACTTCAGAGTTCAAATGTACCTTAAGATTTTTTAGTTGACAGTGATCAAACCGCCCAGCGTCGGTTTCGATATTGTTTTTTCTACTTGTTTGTAATCCAAACAACACAAATCTTGGTTTTTCGAGTAAACTGCTAGACTTTACAGTCCACGAATGAGAAGTGTTTCTAGGGAGCACTGGATACTCACATAGATCCCAGGTCCTGAACGCACACGACAGTGTTTTACGAGAATCTAATACTTTCAATAACTTTAATTTTTCTTTATCATTGACTTTGATAATAGGCATCTTTCAAGTCACCTTAGTCAGTTCAATTGTAATTTTTTTTTTTATCGACGGCGGCTGTTGCGCCTTCGCCCAACACATGTATCGCATCGAGGTTGGTAGATGCGCGATTTAAAATCAATTGCTGATTGCAATTGAGTAATATTTTCTTATAATCTTCGCAAAACCCGAATAAATGTTTTAGTGGAATACATCTAGAAAATACATTGTTGGTCATAAAATTTTTATTATCTTCATTATCCATTGCCGAGTCCCAAGCCACGTTCTCTAGCGCATTCAAATCGTTTGGAGTATACGAGCAGTATGCTTTCAAATTAGACGACACTCCAGGTGATTTCAATTTTTGTATTTCTATTCCGTTTATTTCATATCGCATCTCGGAGAATAAAAATGCCAATCCGTTATTTGAAAAACGAACTTCCCCCGCTGCATCGGCCGGTTTGTTAACTTTACCCTCGATGTAAATATAATTCTCGCACGGCAAAGTGTAAGAATCCATGTTTTGAACATTAATTCTAATTTCCTCATTGTATGATAGAGCTGAGCTTGAATACTGATGGTGAACGAATGGTAACTCTTTTGAGTTATTTTACAATCGTCGACATAGTCGGCCGTCACGTCTAAATATGAGTCATCCATCATTGCAACGAACGGAGAAAATTTAAATTATTTTTCGTGAGCTTGATATTTTTCGGCTTAGGTGTTGATTTCTTAATAGCGGGCGGTATACTGTCAGGTTTTTTGATTGTAGCTCTTTTTATATTAAATTTGAGCGTCATATCCACGGGTTATTTGTAAACGAACTGTTATTGGCTCACCACGTAGATTAATCAGACAATCGTTCTGATCTTTTAGCGCGATATTCACTTTAGTTATTGAAGTCGTATTGATACCATAAAAAGCTAGATGCATAGGTACCTCAACGATTTTATATCCCGCAGGTACAGTAGGATAAAGCTCGTGTATGATCTGGCTCGGTTCTCCGTCACAGAATGAGCCGGTAATTAAATTACACTCTACTTTTATACAGTTTATTGTCATTATGTTGACAATATTTTCAGATTCGTGAGTAGCGCCAGTAGTGTATATCACATTTCTAAAACCTAGCAATTTCGCTATACTATTCTCGACCCCTAAATCGACTTCATGACTACACGATATACTACACTTTAATGTTCTGCTGTTTGCTTGTAACTCAAAAAATCTGACATAGTCAGGCATCATGTTTTGTATAATAGACTCTAACTGATGCAACTCATAAGTGCCTGTAGGTATAATAACGATAACGTTATATATTACGAAATCCGATAGTATTGCAACCAGTTTCTATGTTTGGTATAGAATTATTTTGTCTGTAAACTCAAAAGACATATCTGGGCAGTATTTTCTACTTCCAACGGTGGAAAGATCTCGCCTAACCTAACTCGCTCGAGTTTCCGTTTAACGTTAATGTGAACATGATAAAAACTTTAAACACAAGTGTCCGCAGTTTGTAGTATTATATTTCTGCTCTCTGCTGTAATTGAAATGTATGTCGCATCCGTGAAAATATTGTTGTACTTCAATTGGAGGTGGTAAATTCCCAAAGCTATCAAAGTATTTGACTTTTTTTCCGATTTTTTTATACGCTACCCAATGCGTTCCTGTACCACTTTCAGCGTCCAAGTTAACAATTTCCGATTCTTGACGTTTAGGGCGTTTAGACAACTTATCTCTGGTAAACACTCCGATGAAATGAGGTATTTTCATTAAGCGAGCGATTTTTATGAGTTCGAAATCGTACAACGCTCTTCTGGGTAACGTGGCTATCAGTTTTTTGACTTTATATATTTTTTTGCTTTTGGACCACTTTTATGCGGTGTTTCTATTTTATACGAGTTGCCTTTATATGGTGTGAGATATAGTCCTTTTCCCAAATGAGATGGTGTGTTTCTATTAAATTCATTAGCCACTTTCACAACGTTGGCCACACCACCAGTCATGGCTCCCAGAGCTGACAACCCTGCGAAAATCGGTATGAGTGGTAGCACACCGCCTTTTTTCGGAATATTTATTGTTCGTGGAACTTTGGTCTTCTTAATTTTGAATGTTTTTCGCGCGACGGCTACACATTTTTTACTTAATTTCATCAAGTTTTTTTCACCGACATTTTTCTTGATAACATTTTTAGTGGCTTTAAGTGCTGCTTTAAAACCACAACCACCACCTACTTTACGTTTTGCTTTCATGGCGGTAGTACATGCACACACAGTTGAAAACGTGGATCCTCCTACATCGTTTAAGAAACAAAGACATGGATCGCTTCTACCTAATACGATACGTGCGCTTATCGTGGGCCCTTCTGGCTGTGGGAAAACTAATTTATTATTTACGTTATTAACACATATAAACGGAATAAGATTTCGCAACGTATACATTTATTCAAAAACATTGGATAAACCTAAATATAAAATGCTAAGTGATATATTATCAGATATTGATGGTATAAAATTATTTACATTCTATGAAAACGAACAAGTTATTGAACCTAAGAAAGCTTTACCAAACTCAGTGTTTATCTTCGACGATATTATTACTGAAAACCAAAAGATTGCGAGAACTTACTTCTCTAGAGGTCGTCATAATTTAGTCGATGTTTTCTATCTGGCTCAGAGTTATTCAAAAGTACCAAAACAACTTTTGCGCGATAACGCTAGTTTTATTGTATTATTCAAACAAGATGAGACTACTTTAAAGCATGTATACAATGAGCATTGCTCTGGCGACATGTCATACTCGGAGTTTAAAGACTTTTGCACTTCGTGTTGGCGTCTGGGGAGATTTGAGTTTTTCGTGATAAACAAAGACTGTGAACGTGACAACGGTCGATATCGTCATGGATTCGACACATTCGTCAATATAGAAAGTGTTGTTATTGTGGAAATGCTTCATTCACAGTCATGGCTGCTAGTGGTGAAGTGCTCGGAGAACTGATAAAAGCCAAAGAAAATATCAAGCGAAAGTATACAGCATTAAAACAAGGAAAAGCCGATATTCATTCATTAGTATCAGAAACATTAAGTCCGATTATCGAACCATTAGAAAAAATATAACGTTTCGATCCATCAACATTTCGAGCTCCATCCGTATAACTTAATGAAGACAGCATAGAAAATAGTGTTGGGGATTCTTTCAAAATAAACGACTGGTATAAATCTTACGATAAAGACAAAACGTATGGGCCTTCCACGATACCATACGTGGATTTTTCTCGATTAGAACAATTACTGAACATCATACACAATGCTATATATTTTTTCAATTAATATATAGAGGTCGGAGAATAGCTGAAAGTGAGAGAATGGGTATTATTAACTCCGAAGAAGCCTGACATTCTCGAGTTGATTGGAAGATGAATGTAATTATGATTTTATCGTATTATGACTTGACAGATGATACATTCCAATTTATACTAGAGAGACTAGAACATTTAATTATGTTATAAAATGATTATATGTAAAGTTTTTTCTGAAATTATATTTTTATCTATGTGTATGTTTGTGTTTAAATTTATTATTGATAGCTGATAACAATGATAAAAATCACGCATGTGATCCACTGGGTTAAACATAGACCTATAAACTAATGGACTGCGTGTTCCTCACCACCCAGCCTACAAGATGTGGCGTCGATATAGAGTGAGTGAGAGAGAACTATCTTGGGGGAATCAGGGAATCATGGAGGAGAGTTAGTCATTAAAGTTATTTATTCCATGAAAATATTTAGTTATCACCACAATATAAAATTTAAAAAAACCATAGCTTTGTATCCACATTTTAGTTTTCTACTTTCTGCTTTATTTAATTATTTTAAGTTAACTTAAATAGTTATATTGTTTCAATTTCAAATGCATATTAATACTCACCTAGAAGCCAGGTATTATTGAATAGTCAATATTCTTTTCTCTATAATATAATATAAATATTTTATATATTTCAAAATAAGATTTTAATAGGTACATATTTTTAAATGAAAACAACAAATACATTGAGGTAATTAATTCTTTATTGATGTTGAAACAAAATTATTTTTGTTAATTTGGATCTCACTCTCTTTTTTGGTTGACATAACTGATTATTATAAAAGTGTAATCTAATTTTCATGTATTTTTTAATGATAAATTTAACAATTTGTAATAAATGATTGTTTGGTGGTGATTGTGATAAAATGTGACTATTTAAAGTAGGAAATATATTTTTTATGTTAATTTGAGTTTTTATTATTAAAAAATCTATTGGATTTTCCAAATGTTTAGGAACTCCTTTAATTCTGGAAATAAATACTTGTTCACTTGCCTTACAAAGTGTTATGACGTCAGTTGATGGTTTTATTAGTCCTCTTCTATTTTTTATGTCAATAAGTGCATGTTTTTTTGTCTGATCTACAAGAGCATCACAACAAATATGACAAGTAATAGTTTTTTTTTATTGTTTTACTACAAAACCAGATTTGTTGGGGTTTATTTACACAACAACAGTTTTTAATATTTAAAAAAATTAGAATCTGGCACAATAGTTTTTTTTTCAAATAATGGTCACACTGTATTTCCCCTACAGTCTCTTTTCTCTCTCATACTATATCGACGCCACGTTTCTCTGTCTAAGCGCAGTCCATTAGTTTATAAGTCTATGGAGTTAAATAAATATATAACAAATGATAACTGGAAATTGATAACTGATAACAAATGATAAAATATTTGTTGATTATAAATCGCGCACGCGCACGATCGGGCAGCGGTGGCGGTGGCGGCGGTGGTGGTGGTTTCTAAACTGTCTTTTTTATCCTACTCAAGGTTCTAATGATTTTTCTGCCCTAATTATAATGTTTCGAAATTTATATTCTACCGAAAACCTTGAAAATTCATAGCACGAATTTCAAGGAAATCCCTGGAAGATTATTCCAGTTTAATCATAACATTTGATAAATATTTTATAATTATAAAATATATTATACGCCTATTAATTATTATCGGATATTCTCTGTCTATTAGGTGATCGTAAGTTGATTTAATTTTAAATAATTATTTAATTTTAAACTATTTATAGTATAAATCTTAAATATGTTAAGTTAAATCTGATGTTTATATTATATCCAACATGATTTAAATATGAAGTGTAGTTTTTTTTAAATATCTGCATTCAATTTTCCGAGTTTCTAAAAAAAAAAATTGCTGTTAGTTATAATCTATTATGATTAAATATCAACCTTAAACTACATATTTATAAGGTTTAATTCTATGCATGGCCTTATAGTAGACATAAAGTATGAATATTTTATAACTAAGAACTTTTATTTCAAATTAAGCTCAAATGATATTTCTACACTAATGATTATATTTTGAAATTAAATTCTACCGAAAAACGTTAAAATTCATCGCAAACATTTCAAATAAATCACTTGATTTTTCACTTTAATCATAACATTTGATGAATATTTCATAATTATAAAATATATTATACACTTATTTAATATTATCGGGTATTTTCTGTCTATTATACCTAGTAATAAGTAAGTTTATTTAATTTTAAATCATTATTTAATTTTACACGATTTATAATAAGCATCTTAAATATGTTGAAAGTTTAATCTTATGTCTATATTATATCCAACATGATTTAAATAATTAGTGTGATTTTTTGGATTCTGAACACTCCGATCACTCCGATGAATGTATTGATTTTACAATAATGTTTTTTTTATTGTTTTTTTTTTTATTTGTTTTTGGGTCTGTGTACAGCATAACTAGTCGATATAATGCTTCAATTTCAAACTTTGGGGGTGGGAATTTTTACGCAAAACAAGTTTTTGTTTTTTTTTTATGGTTGTAATTCAAAAACTAATCACTGTAAATACTTGAAATATTCACCAAATGTTTATGTTAGTGTTATCTATATACAGTTTAAGTTTTAGTATAATTTAATTTTTCTGAACATTTTTTTTTTGAAGTGTTGATAAAAATGTTTTGACCATATCAAAATAATTTTTTTGGTAATAATACAAAGTTTATTATAAGTTATTCTTATGTGATTAAAAAATTATAAGAATACAAAGGTAAATTTTTTTTATTAGCATTAGAAGTTCAAATATTGAAAGATTACATTATAGATTACAAGATTCCATACAAATTTGTCAATCTTTATCACAAAAAAAAAAAGCGGGTAAGTCGTAGATGTCGCTCTGCTGTACAGTAGGTTACTGTAATGGTACCGCCGTTTTTCCCGAATCGAATTACCCGAATGAATTTTTTCCCGAATAGTATTTTGTCCGAAAGTCCGAAAACCCGAAACCTATTTTCCAGACGGTTATTGTTCCCGAATTAAAAAAATGTATAAATTTAAAAATTTTGTTACTACTGGCGTATTTTCTATGTGTTATATTTTAAGCCTATAACTATACTACTATAGATACTAAAATAAACCTTAGATACCTTAGATAAAGATAGTATTTACGAAAAAGTATGGGTATTTTGCCTTTATCGCAATTTACTGTCGTTACAACGACATATGTATACTATAATATATACCATTACTATCTTTGCCACAATATGAACATTTAATTGTTTGTATTTTATCATCGCACTCTTGTAATATTATTATGATTATTATCGTTTGTATCGAAATATAGCTAGTTTTTTTTTTTTGTAAAGGTTTTTTTATTATTGGTCAATTTATATGTATCATTACAATAGGTAGTACTTAAATTAATTAATGTTTATATTTTATACGTTTTATAATTTAATTATTTTAAAATATTTTAATATTACACTAGGTACTTGATTTATTATATCATTATTAATTTTATTAATTTTTATTTTTATTTTTATATGTATTATAATTTATATTCGGGAAAAAAAGGTTTCGGGTATTTGGATTTTCGGGTAAAATACCATTCGAGAATTTTGATTCGGGAAAAAATTCATTCGGGAAATTCGATTCAGGCGAAATACCGGTAACCTACTGTAATGGATGGGATTAAATTTAAATGCAATGATAGGTATCATTGTATACGAAAAACAATTCTGAACGGAGATGATTTGTCAGTCTAGGATATATCATATTTAAATATTGTCATATATTCTATTTTGAAACAAATATTTTATTTTTCAATTAAGAGGCATTTTGCATAAGGCATGGTTAATCAATTAGTGTAGTTATCATGTAGTTATCATAATTCATAATACCTTATATTATCATAGATATACGAATACCTGGTTTGAGGATAAATCGTTATCATTACGCGATTTCATACAAATTTAAAACTCAAACGCTCAAAACATTTTTCCTATAATGACGCTTTAAATTTTCTCTATAGCTATTGAAGCAAAACTTATGGAAAACTTGGTGTTAAATTTTATAACCTTAGATATAAATACAAACAATATTATGAATTTTGAACTACAAAATAATTTGCAAATATTTATGGTTTTGACGAATTTTTGTAAATATTTGAAATTCAAATGCTAATAAAAATTTAATTTGAATTTCCGGTGTACATTTTTTTGTGTGATAAACATTGAAAAATTTGTAAGGAATCTTGTATTAAATTTTCAAATCTTAGATATAAAAGGAAAATTTTTTACGAATTTCTAGGATAAAATAATTTACGAATTTTTGTGATTTTTACGTATGTTGTCAAAATTAAAATTTGAATACATGTAAAAAAAAATTGTGGCTATACATTTATTTTACTTTTCAACTGCTATTGTAAAAATATATTATGAGCCTTGTATTAAATTCTCAAATCTTAGAATTAAAAAGAAAAACTTTTATGAATTTCGATCTAAGATAATTTGAAAATTGCCGTAATTTTTACGTATTAAGTCAATATTTGAACTTCAAATATTAATAAAAAAAATCGTGCCTATGTATTTTTATAATTTTTTGATCACTATAAGAATAACTTATGAGGAACTTTGTGTTAAATTTTCAAGTATTTTGATAGGGCCATAAAATTGAAAATTTCAGTTGTTTAAATACCTCAAAAAAACTTATACTTTTTAGATAATAACAAATGTTTAAAATCGTTTGAGGATAAATCGTTATCGTTAAGCTATTTCGTAATAATTTAAAATTTAAATGCACTTAACATTTTTCCTATAATGATGCTTCGAGTTATCTCTATAGTTACTTGAAGAAAAACTTATGGAAAACTTATTTTTGTATTTTTAATCCTTAGTTATAAACGCAAAAAATTTTATGATTTTTCAACTTAAAACTAATTTGCAAATATTCATGGTTTTGACAAATTTCTTCACAATATTTGAACTTCAAATGCTAATAAAAAAATAATTGTGCCTATGTATTCTTATAATTTTTTAATCACTATAAGAATAACCTATAGTTATATAAAACTTAAAATTATATAAATTACATAAAACTTTGTATTAAATTTTCAAGTATTTTGATAGGGCCAAAAAATTGTTATCGACACTCCAAAAAAAAATTTCAGACAAATTGAAAATTTCAGTCGTCTATAAATATCTCAAAAAAATTCAAAATATTTTGAAAATTAAATCTTGTAAAGAAAATGCCAATCTAAATATCTGATAAAATTTTCAAGTATCTACGACTTATACATTTTGAATAATAACAAATATTTAAAATCGCTTGAGGATAAATCGTTATCGTTACGCTATTTCGTAAAAATTTAAAATTCAAACGCACTTAACATTTTTCTTATAATGATGCTTCGAGTTTTCTCTATAGCTACTTGAAGAAAACGTATGGAAAACTTAGTGTTGTGTGTTTAATCCTTAGTTATAAACGCAAAAAATTTTATGATTTTTCAACTTAAAAATTACTTGCAAATTTTCGCGTTTTCGACAGATTTCGTAAAATTTTGAACTGTAAACGCTTATTAAAAAAAAATTGTGACTTACGATTTTTAATTTTTTTTAGCTACATTAAGAAAAACTCATAAGGAACCTTGTATTTAATTTTCAAGTTTTTTTAGTCGTCCAACATCTTTTTACCGACACTTCAAAAAAAAATTCTCAAAAAAATCGAAAATTTCAGTGGTCTATAAATAACTCCAAAAGAGTCGAATATTTTGAAAATTTAACTGTATATAGATATCACTAACATTAACATTTGGTGGAAATTTCAAGTATTGACAGTGATTAGTTTTTGAATTACAAACATATAAATATATCAATTTGGTCGAAAACTGGTTTTGCGTAAAAATACCCGTTTTTCTGTCATTTTTTTGAAAACTGTTGGAAAATGTTTACTTTTGACCTCTATAATGCACCGAGAATATTCACTTTTACATCGGAAACCATCCCCAAAGTTTGAAATCGAAGCTTTATTTCGACTGCTGTACACAGACACAAAAAAAAAACACACATCATTGTAAAATCAATACATTCATCACTTCGTTTAGAATCTAAAAATGTTCACCGGAAATTCAAATTACATTTTTATTTCAAATATTGACAAAAATTCTTCAAAACCATGAATATTTGCAAATTATTTTGTAGTTCAAAATTCATAAAATTGTTTGTATTTATATCTAAGGTAAAAGATTCAACACTAAGTTTTCCATAGATGTTGCTTTAAATAGATATAGAGAAAATTTAAAGCGTCATTATAAGAAAAATGTTTTGACCTTTTGAGTTTTAAATTTTTAAATCGGGTAACGATAACGATTTATCCTCAAACCAGGTATATGAATATCTATGATAATATAAAGTATTATGAATTATAATAACTACTTGCAATATTTTTGGCAGAAAAATTAACGATGCCTTACTCAAAATGCGTCCTAACTAAAAAATAATATATTTGTTTCAAAATAGAATATATGACAATACTTAAATATAATATATCCTAGACTAACAAATCATCTCCGTTCAGAATCGTTTTTCATATACAATGATACCTATCATTGCATTCAAATCTAACCTACCCTAGTTAGAGGTCCACCCCCACCACCTTATGTACAGCAGAGTGACATCCACTTACCCGCTTTTTTTAAATTAAATATCTGTATTCAATTTTCCGAGTTTCTATAAAAAAAAAAAAACTGTTAGTTATAATCTATTTTAATAAATATTAATCTTAAACTATGTAATTATAATGTTTAATTCTATGCATGGCCTAATAGAAGACATATAAGTATGAATATGTAATATGTTATAACTAAGAACTCTTATTTCAATTTAAGTTCAAAAGATTTTTCTACCCTAATTAATATGTTTCGAAATTTATATTCTACCGAAAACTTTAAAAATGTATTGCAAACATTTCAAGTGAATTACTTGATCTTCCAGTTTAATCATACCATTTGATGAATATTTTACAACTATAAAATATATTATACACTTATTAATATTATTATCGGATATTCTCTGTCTATTAGATAATCGTAAGTTGATTTAATTTTACCCGATCTATAATATGCATCTTAAATATTTTTTAAAGTTTAATTTTATGATTATATTATATCCAACATGATTGAAATAAGAAGTGTGATTTTTTTATTTTAAATAACTGCCTTCAATTTTCTGAGATTCTAAAATAATAAAGCTGTTAGTGTTGGATACAAAGTATTTTTATTTTCGCGCGGTCATGCCGCAAGTAATTGCATGCCGTAATGTTGGCACACCAGAGCATTGTCGCCGCCGCGACGCGCAATCCAACCTTTGGACCCCCGATATCGCCGCGACCGAGCTAGCCGTCGCCGGTGCCCCGCCACCGTATGGTGTTGTTGCTTTTCTACCGTCAGCGGGACTGGTCTACAATCCGGTGTCTCGTCGCCGTTTTTACTCCGCCATTGTTTTTGGCCGTCTGAGCTCATCCGAGCTGATCGGCGTTTCGCGTCCTGTCGCGTTCGCGGTCGTAGTGTGGTTTTTGGCTCGCTTGCCACCCAGCATATTGTATTTTGTGTCGTCGCCCGTCCGTTTCTACGCAGCGCGACCCGTGTAGTGCACCCCTTTCAGTTTGTCGCCCGCGACGTCGAGTTCGCCGTGCGAACACGTTAAAACGTATTCAACCTTTTGTCACTTGTGCCGCGGTCTACGCCGTGACTACGGACGCCCACGCGCAACGGTTCGCGTCGTCGAGTTCGCGACCGTTATTTGCTATATGAGCACGCGTCGTCCGGAGGTTTGTATGCTGCTTTGTTCCGTCCATCCTGTTCGAGTGACCTAAGTCACATCCGGACATGTTGTCGTTGACCCGTTTTCGTCGGGATCAACATTGAAGCAATTGTCGCAGATCCAATCAACGTCACCGACGGTTATCATCGACCAGTTATCACGTCATCAACATCAACATCACTGGTTATCAGGTCGTACACGCGAATTATTATTTTGTTATTGTTTGGTCGTCGATTTATTATTCGACGTTGTAATTGTGTACTATTTTTTTTTGTGTATTTCATCGTTTTCCGCCGATCGACTTGTGATCGTGCGCCCCCCTTTTTACTAACCCTAGAATATAAGAGTACTTATTTGCAGAACCGACGCAATAAATTGTATATATATTATAAGTTGTCAAATTCTAGTTTTCTATTTATGTTTAGGGTGCCGTCGCTCATCATTGTTAATTATCTTATTGTCATAGGAGTAATCCAGCCTCCTCATCCTTATTGACCTTTAGTCTTTTTTTTTATTATCTCTTTATACAGTCCACTCTCTACCAGGTTATAGGATCGACAAGACAATCGAACGCACGGCGGGTTGTGTGTTATCACCCGTTCGCACACACACACACGCGTACGCGTATTCCGCCTGTCGGGCTTTCCTTGTGCAGCCCCTAACGCACATTGTTTGGTCCGTTCGAGCCGGATAGTTTTTGTTTTGTTTTGTTTGATTGTCGTTGATTCACATATTTCATCATGGCGCCAAAAGAGTTACCCGACGTAGCTCTTGCGCGAGCGCGCGTCAAGCGTGACTGCGCGTTGAAATCAATCGAAGGTATTCACGCGACAGCTTTGATCGCACTTTCCGATGCCAGCAAACTACCATCGCTAAATATTCGCGCTGAGGATCTCGACAATTTTGTTCGTCAGTTTATTCAACAACAAGATATTATTATTAATGCGTTAATCGACCTCGATCGCGTTACCGAATTTGAAGGGGGGTAAACCACTAGTCAATTTTGTGTACACCAGACTTCCAACCATGTGTACTTCCATGTATTTCCGTATACTTCCGTATACTTCCATGTACTTCCATGTACTTCCAAGTACTTCCATGTACTTCCAAGTACTTCCATGTATTTCCGTATACTTCCAAGTACTTCCATATACTTCCAAGTACTTCCATATAATTCCAAGTATTTCCATACATTACTTTCTAATACTTCTATGTATATTTCTAAATATTTAAATTTACCTATTATTACTTTTCTAAATACTTTCAACATGTTATACATAACATGTTAAAATATTTTAGTACAATTTAATAATTATTATATTAGAAGCTTAAGTAACTGTTTGAAGTATCTATAATTTTACATCAGATAACCCAAAAAACTCTTTAGATTTCATATATTATGTAATTAAAAAGTATTATACTTGATAGGGAAAAAAGCCAAAGAATATTATAGTGTACAAGTACTACTATACTAAAAATACATTGAACCAATGTTCATTGTTCAAGTATAGTTAATCAAAATGTATTTTTATCAGGTTTGAACAAATAAGTTTATTAGTGTTAAATGCAAGTTTTAAGTAAGTACAGATTTAACACTTATATTAAAATGAATAAAATGTAGTTCCTTAAATATTAACAGGTACATTCTTGTGCTATAACTATAACAAAAACAAATTTTGAATACAAAATATTTAGATTCTACAATTCTACATATAACTGAAATAAGAGTAAACAATATGTGCTAATTGAAATGATAATAATAATTATTATTATAGATGAAAGAAATGTATTTTGCCTTTAGTTGTATTTTTTAATACAAAATATAAAAATTCATTACTTGTAACTATATTACTTAATTTTATGTTTAGAACAAGGTATTGATTAATAATTAAATAATGTATAAAAAGAGAAAAACCAAAAACTATTTAAATGAAATAAAAATTATAAATACATATCGTATCAATTTAAAACAAATTTAAAAATTTAAAAATTAAAAATTAAAAAACATTGTAACTATAATAACAATTACTGTAACTAAACAATAATAATTATTTAAATTTTTTGTATAGTTTTATTATATTACATTTATCTGATCTTTTAATATCGAATGGATTACAACCTATCAAAGAAATTGGTCCATAAAATATGTATTTTTGAGGTACTAATTGTAAATCGTCGACTTTAGGCCATTTAAACTTATCCAACTCTGCTTTTAAAAATTTTATTTTACAATTCTTTTCAGTTATTTCGAGAATACGACCAATATACCATCCACTATCGTATATGATAGCATAATATTTTTCAGTTTGAAGTGATATTATACTATCATTTTGACTGCTTTCAGAAGATTCAGTGTCTGGAGAATCTGCATATTTTATTACTTCATTTTGTGAATCTTCTGAAGAATCTTCATCAGTAGTAACTTTTTTCTTTTTGGTCAGTGTATAGACAGGTGGTATTTTATTTTCAGGGCTAGTTTTCGATGATTTTTTGTTCATTCTACATTCGTAATTACTTATAAACCGCCGCAACCGATCACTGCTGACCCGATCTCTTGGTTTTTCTAAAAGCCAACAAAGTGAAGATTTTTTTATAATAGTTGACTTATCATTTGCTAAACTTATTTTCACAAAAGGTGAATCTATAGGAATATCGTTTTTGTTGTCACTGCATGAATATTTGTTTAAAATTTGTTCACTGAAATCTTGAAGATTTAGGGAATTACCACAATTCAATATCTCGCTTATATTATTAACATCTTCAGCAAAATCTAAGTAGTCTGTTTCATTAATTAAATTGCTATGTGATAAATCTGCATCAAGTTCTTCTTCAATTACTTTATCTTTTTCTCTGTTAGTTTTGTTAAAAAATAATGGCTTTTCAAAAACTAAATCTTTGTTTACAATCATTCCAATATGAGTTTCAGCGATTTCCTTTGCATCATTGAAACTTCTTTGTATAATATTTAAAATAGTATTATTAGAAAAATATGAGAAATCTGTTTCTACTGTTTTAGTTGATGTTTTCTCTCGAGTAAATTTAATGTCTATTTTTGAATTTAATAATTCAGCTTTAATCTCGTTTATTGATTCAATACGTTTAAGTCTTGACATAATATCTTTCATAGAAAAGTTAACAACAGTAGAGTAAGTACTTGTAAGTGACCGAGTTGCTCTGAAAAATTGCTCACACGTTTGGCTGCTAAAATTCCATATCGTATACATTTCTGGACTTAAGTTTTTATCTTCTCGAAATCGTATAATAAGGCGTATCAGCGAATGGGCATTTATTTCTATGCAATTCAGACAATTAGTAGTTATAAAATTATTTCCAACATTAAATTCACTTTTATTTTTCAGCCAAATTTTCCAAATTCGTAGAAAAAATACACTGAACCACATTTTATAAATTCGTTCTTCAGTACTTACTTCCTTATTTAAAAAAGCAGTTAAAATATAATTCATTATTTTTAGATAGGCAATTGTTGCATGTGTATTTGGAATATTTTCTAAAATGGTCAATACGTTAGTAGAACACATTTTTTCTGCAGACGAAAAATTCATTTTGTCCTCAGGTTTAAGATCCGACACTGTTAACAAATGCTTGTCTTTGGAAAATGTTCTAGTTAACTCCATAAGATGATCTACCGTTGCAAAATAATTACCCATTGGTATAATAATATTTGATTTAAGAAATCGCGTACGTAATTTTGTCAGAATATGAACTGTGTCTTGAATATATATTTCTTTATTTTGTTCTTGGTTAGGAATAATTGGTGGCTCTCCAATTATAAACCAAGACCAACTGCTTACCTCCGCATTATTCTCTAACATTTCATCATTCATTGTACTAATACTTGTACCAATGCTTTGGAGTAGCATTGCTTTAAGTAATCTAGGATCACCATCTGATGTAAATCCTAATATTTCAATACCTTGTTCAGAAGCAACAGTTTTCATTAACTCCCATCTATTTATTACGTCTTCGTTAGAAAAACGGTTATTAGTTCCAAAAATAGACAAACAAAAGGGCGCGGCAGTGTCGTTTAATGGTTTAGCCATTATAACATAAGCATAGTTGGCTCTACTTTCAGAATTAAAATACTGTGCAATAGTTTTTGCAGAGCTTGCTATGAATGCATTAGGCACTGGACAACCATTCATAAGGGGTAAAACAAAACCTACAATTTTATTTGATTTCACATCGTATTCAATTTTTCCCGTAATCCTAGTGGCATCTTCACTTATCCATATCTTAAGTGGTAGATTCTTCTTGATTAGATAAACTCTAAGTTCATTAAATCTAAAACTGCCTTCTATTACTTTACTTTGTGTATTGTCAAGATAACGAAATATTGTTGTTATTGATGGTAAAACTCGATCCATATTTGCATGTAATGTTTCATACAACAGTCTACCTCCAACAATAAATATATAAGTAGCAAATTTCTTTAACTCTTCGTCAAATCTGTTGCGGTGTTTATATTTACTGGATTTTTGATTTTTTTCGGCACATTCATATAAACATTTCAACAAAGAATTTGAATCAAGTACTGAAGAAGCTGATCGAACCGACAAAACATTATCACCCTCAGTTTCCTCTATGTTACGCACCAACATATTACGCAAGTTTTGATTATTTTCCATTAATTTACTAACTTCATCGAGCACAGGAATATAATTTGTAATAAGTGTTTGTTTAAATTCTCCAGTAACCAATGATCGCTCTCTTCGACGTTTTTCTCTTTCACTTCTCTGGTATTTTGTACTTTTCCACTTATTTTCATTTTTATTTGACAATACTTGAGACGTTTGAACATTTAAATCGCAAAAGTTATTCGTCTCAAACATAACTTTGCTATTCTGAAAATCCGGCTGACAATTGAGATCTTCTTGGTCGGCAGTTTTAGTAGGGGTTTTAGTTATTGTTTCTTTAATGATCTCTATACTTCGAGATGTTGAAGGTCCGTGTGTTTGTTGTGATGTTACACCATGTGTTATTTGTATATAATTATCAAGTGTAAGTGTTTGTTTATTTTTAATTTTATTAGGGACAGATTGAGCAGATTTCTTTTGGTGTAATTTTACATGTTTGTAATAATTGGAAAATGACCATCTTTTTGAATGTCCAGGGCTAAACACTTTGCATATATTAACTCGTACATTGCATTCAAAACATAAAACTTTAGCTACTACGTCGTTATCATCATTTAGTACAGAAAGTGTTATGTCTAGTTCTTGATCGTTGTAAATATCCATTGCATTTATTTTAAGCCATTCTTTTATCCTTTTTAGTACAATCGATCTTTCTGATGACAGATCAACATTTAAAGTATCTAATTTTTGTTTTTTTGATACTATCGTATCATCAGAGACATCTTCAATTTCTTTACTTACAGTATAAACTAATGATTGTTTTTTTTTTTTGTGATTTATCATCAGTTTTTTGTGCTGCAGTCAGTTTAACTATTGACTTCTTTTGAAGTTGTTCTTTATAGAAATCAGAAATACAAAGCAAGACTTTTTTATATCCAGATAAAATCTTAAATTTTTTAATATTATTTTTGAAGAAACCGTAATATTCAGGATATTCGCTTTCATCAATAATATCTGGCAATATTTCTATTGCAAACTGTTCAGTATTTTCTATATCTTTATCGTCAATTTTAGAAATAACAAATTTATTCGAAAATCCATTTGCAATAAATATCTTTTTAATTCCATCTGGCAAAAGTGTTTGAAAGTGCTGTTCAGCCTCAGCAAAAGGACAGTTTTCTATGCTTGGATCTTTCGCGATATCCATTTCAAGCTCCATTCGAATATTTTAATTTAACGCCCACACAAACTATCTGATTGAATAAAATACAAAATCTAATTTAAAACCAATCAATTAACTAATTATATAATTATATTAGTTAGCTTTTTTATTACGGCTAAATTTGTAAAAGTATATTGGTTTTTTTTTTAATGTTCGATGTAAGATCTTAAAATATTATTTACAAACAGAATGATACATATAACCTCATATAACCATAAGACGTAGCTTATCACGAATGTAATTTTTTTTTTGTTTTTTAATTTACGTTTAAATGTTTTTAAAACAATGGTATTTATAAATCGTTTGCGATTAATGTTTTTGAAAATTTTGTTATCGGCGGTGTATGAACGACCCTTATAATATACCCTTATTTAATTTATTATTATTATTGATATCTATTTAATATTAAATTTAAAAAAAATATAATATTGTAATTTTAGATTCTGAGCTGAGCAATGAATGTATTTTAGAACGATTTTTGTTTTGTGTGCCTATCACCTTTTAGGTCAGTAAAAATGCTTAAGAGGATGTTAAATATGCATGTGTTGTCTCCGTCTTACAAGTGCGTAACATATCAAATTTTACGCTCAGCAGATCACGCGAAGCTCCGTGAATTTAAAATTAAGAGTGAATTGACCTCTTATAAAAATTAAAGGTAACATTATTATCGAGGGCTTCTCGTTCGCTTTTTATTATATTTTAATTTTAAAGCGAGTTATGAGTATTTTAAGAGATACTTATAAATTTATAATTATTTATAATTTTATATTTTATATTTTATAGTTTTAAAATACTCATAACTCGCTTTAAAATTATACTGTAATATAAAGTGAATGAGAATTCCTCGATAATAATGTTACCTTTAATTTTTATAAGAGGTCAATTCACTCTAAATTTTAAATTCACGGAGCTTCGCGTGATCCTGCTGAGCGTAAAATTTGCTATGTTACACACTTGTAAAACGGAGACAACACATACGGGTATAACAACCTCTTAACTGAATTTTTTTGAGCTGGTTACAGTCAGTTGGACATAAATTATGATGGTACGCATTCGAAATAAACGGGAAAAACGATGTTATCATCGATTAAATAGGACAATTTTGTTCGTTCCCAATAAATTGTTTATTTTTCTATTAAAAACATTAAAAATCTGTAAAATTAAAAAAATCGAATACTTCATATTTAAAAAAAATCTGTAAAATTAGATATCTCTTAAATTTTATGTTTAAAAAAATTTGTTGTGAATTTTATTTTGCATATTTTCCAATTTTTAGTGCTATTTATAGCGCTTATATTAATGTTTTAATGGGCATATTTAAGCGCTAAAAATTAATTGTTTAAGTGCTATAACTTCCGAGCCCTGAAATGAGTAAGTAAAGGGCTGATAATAGTACTTAAACTATTAAATATAAAATTTAATGTCAGGAACGACAATTTGAAATATTTCGAGTTCAAGAGTAAAAACAAAAAATTGATTATTTTCGTAATATTTATTTCAATTTATGTCCCCATCACTAATTATTTTTATAAATATCTGGAAAATGAATACATTTGTTTGAAATAAAAGCATACAGTATAGTATAACCAGCACCACAAAGTATAATAAAGCAATGTGCACATTTATAAACAAAAACAGGCAAAAAGTGCTGAAAATAGACCTCGCAAAATTATTAAACATGTATTTTTTTTTAAGTTTCAAATAATAGTCTTTATTTCAATTTTTAAACTTATTTTAAATTATTCTAGATAATAATATGTAGTGTTGATTATTGTATCATACTGTTTTAAAATTTATTTTAATTATACTAAATCGAAATTCCATTACTATACAACTTATTTAAATTCTAAAATCTACCTATTACATATTTATAATATAATTATAGATTCTACTGACATATTATAGTTATTATATTTTATTTAAAACTTAACATTGAGTAAATAAATCTTAAAAACTTACCAATTGACATAGAATTATTTGAAAAACTGTGGAAAAATTAGGGAAAAATTAACTTGTGTGCTGTATGTGTGTAGACGTCATACAACGGACACGACTTCGATCGGACTGGAGACGACTAAGCAAATAATACTAAGCCAAACCCAACCATATTTATTTATAGCCAAGTTTAACCATATTTATTTAAAACTGGTATAGTTCAATTATTTTTAGAAATATTTTATTCAAAATGAAGAGTTATTATTAATTACTCAGGCCAAAATTATTTAATAATACAATAAACAGGGCAATATACACATCACACACATAATATTATTATTATGAGAGCATGGTAGCTGCAAAACACCGTTTCTTGTCATGTTTACTTTTATATTGAACAATATAGACCAATGGTTCCCAACCTTTTTTGGTTCACGGCACACTCACGCAATATTGACAACCACATTTCTCGCGGCACACCTAGAAAATCTCAGGGCACATTACTGTGCCGTGGCAGACATACGTTCTTTACTTGCTTCACTCCAAATAAAGTTAAATAATAATTATTTAATATCGGTACTTCCGCGTATTTCCATGTACTTCCACATATTTCCAAGTACTTCCGAGTACTTCCAAGTACTTCCATGTACTTCCACGTACTTCCAAGTACTTCCAAGTACTTCCACGGACTTCCGTGTACTTCCTAATACTTCCAAAGTATTTCCTAATATGTGTACACCTACTTCCACTAGTGGTTTACCCCCCTGAATTTGTTCAGGTCGACCGTCCCGTTACCACGAAGATGGAATCCATGCGATTCGAAATAAAAACAACAGTCGCGAGTGACACATCGAGTTGTAAATCGTCATCTTCGACGTCCACGTTAACAGTTCCGCAACACTTTGTTCCGTTACCTAAAATTCAACTACCTACGTTCGACAGAAATTTATTATCGTGGCGGTCGTTCCGCGATGTGTATATATCATTAGTGCATGATAACACCGGCATAGGCGACGCGGAACGTTTTCATTATTTACTGTCATGTTTATCGGGTTCGGCGTTGGCTATTATCAGATCTATACCGTTGTCCGCGAATAATTACGCGGTCGCGTGGGACGCCCTGTCCGAGCGTTTCGACAATAAACGTTTGCTAGCTTCCGCTCACCTAGACAAACTATTTGCTTTTAAACCAATCGCTCATGAATCGCTACCGGCGTTGATCGAGTTCGTCAATACATTTAAGGAAAATATATCAATAATTAAATCGCTCGGTGTCAATGACCTTTCAAGTTTTTTACTATTTCATATGGGATCTCGCGTTCTCGACTCGACGACTTTACAACTCTTCGAATCTAGTACATCGCCGTCAACTATTCCGAACTTCGACGAATTATTAAATTTTGTGCAACTTCGATGTAAGATTTTGGAAAATCTTACGAAATCTAATAAAGTCGGTCGCAATGATAAATCCTCGGATAAATCGTTCGACAAACCGGATATTCGCGGTAAATACACCAAATCGACCAAATCAGTGTTCGCCGCTACTACGTCTACGTCGATTAAATCTAAATCTCGACATTGTTTATGTTGTGATAAGCCTGATCACAAAATATATCATTGTCCGAAGCTCGCCGGCATGACTGTCGATAAACGTCGAGAAACTGTATTAGCGCGTAAATTATGTTTCGCGTGTATGAGTCCGAGTCATATGGTCAATACGTGTCCGTCAACGAAAGGTTGTTTTTCGTGCCACAGTAAACGTCATCACTCCTTGCTACATCGTGAACAAGGTCGTACGTCAACTGCAGATACTGGGACTCCGAATATTAACCCGACACCTCAACCAACCACGTCGAATGGCGGTCCTAGTTCGTTTGTCGGCACCGCCTGCACCAATTCTACCGTCGTATTAGGTACAGCGATTGTGGATATCAAAGAAGCTTGGGAACGAGTATATTGCGTACGGGTATTGCTCGATAGTGGTTCGCAGATTTCGGCCGTGACTAGTGAATGTGCAGCGCGGCTTGGACTTTTGAAACGTCGTTACAAGTCCGACATCGTCGGTTTCGCACAAAGTCCTGTGTCTCACGTGCAAGGGGTAACCAGCTGTCAATTTTCGTCGCATTTCAAATCAGATTATTTATTCCCGTCGGTCGAATTAGTTATTCTAAAACAAATTACCGCAGCCATGCCGTCCACACGGTTGCCGATAGCTGTGCGTCAGCAATACCAACACCTCCGTTTCGCGGACGAAACTTTCGACATTCCGTCGCGCATCGACGCTCTATTCGGCGCAGATATACTACCTAGTCTTATTCGCCCACACGCGGGCTTGGAGCATCATCCGGGTTTACCATCGGCCCTCGACACTCAGCTCGGCTGGATAATTTTTGGTTCAGTTTCTACTATGAGCAAGTCACCCCCAGCCACGCTGACCACCGCAATCGCTTCACCTTCAATCGGAGATTTGTTACAAAAGTTTTGGCTGGTCGAAGAACCCGCCGCACCAACGTCGCCCACCACGGAAGATCAATGGTGTGAAGAATATTTTACAAAATCTACCTCGCGTGATTCAACCGGTCGATTCTGTGTCGCCTTACCTTTTCGTCACTTGTTCATCGACTCAAGTCAACACCACGGTCTCGGCGATTCCCGCGCTATAGCGTTAAAACGTTTTCATAATTTAGAACGACGATTGGCTAAGGACTCCGAGCTGTACGCTGCTTACCGTAAGTTCATGTTCACCTACCAAGCCTTAGGACACATGGTACCTGCCTCCGAACCCGGTAAATATTTTATTCCGCACCACGCTGTGCTCAAGGCTGACGGTGACGTGTCCAAAATTCGCGTCGTGTTCGACGCATCGTCTGTTTCGTCTTCCGGTCGTTCGTTAAATGATGTATTGTGCACCGGACCCAAACTTCAAACTGATCTACGTGATATCCTTCTTCGTTGTCGTATGCATCGATATATATTGTCCGCCGACATCGTTAAGATGTACCGTCAAATTTTAATCCGTCCGGGAGATCGAAGTTTCCAACATATTTTTTGGCGCAACTCTCCTGACGACGACATCATCGAGTTTCAACTTTGTACTGTAACGTACGGTCTCAATTGTGCGCCGTATCTCGCCATACATTGTCTTCATGAGCTCGACCGACAAGACGGTCATCGCTTTCCGTTAGCAAAATACGTCCTTACTCAAGCTGCCTACGTCGACGACATTGTCATCGGAGCTGACACCGAAGAGCTCTTACTACGTCGGAAAGAAGATGTTGTCGGTTTACTACGCAACGGTGCCTGTACGTTGAGCAAGTGGACTAGCAACAGTACCACCGTCCTCGAGTCCGTTCCTCCCGATGACCGCGTACAATTTATATCTTTCGATCCACGAGAGGAGCATGCCGTGAAGGTTCTTGGTCTACATTGGGACACCCACACAGACAAATTTGCGTACCATACCAGTCTTTAACAAATTTCTTCGACGAAACGTCAAGTGTTATCTGTCATTGCGCGCTTGTTCGACCCTATCGGCGCCCTGGGCCCTATGCTCTTGTGGGCGAAATTTTTTATGCAATTATTATGGTGCAACAAACTTGGGTGGGACGATCCGATGTCTCCCGAGTTGCAGTCTATGTGGCAACAGTTTTGCACTGACTTACCGCTCGTATTCGACTTAAGCCTTCCGCGTCACATTGACGTCAGCTGTCATCAGGACATCCAGTTATTGCCGACGCATCAGTCAAAGGGTACGCGGCTACCATCTACCTTCGTCTCGTCGACGCCGCCGGTGACATCTCCGTCACATTCATCATCTGTAAAACCAAGGTTGCCCCACTGAAGAGTGCCGCCGACGAGTCGCTGTCCATACCTCGCTTGGAACTATGCGGCGCCCTGCTACTGGCTCAGACGCTTCACCACGTTCAGTCCGTGTTGTCCACTGAAGTGTCCATCTCATGTCTACGAGCGTGGTCCGACTCATCGGTTGGTTTGTCATGGTTAAACGCCGATCCAAAATACTTCAAAATTTTTGTGACCAACCGGGTTGCCAAAATACGTCAACTTCTACCTGGATGTAGGTGGAATTATGTACCAACGAACGACAACCCCGCAGATCCAGCGTCCCGCGGCCTTTTACCGAAATCTATGCTGTCATCGTCTATTTATTGGAACGGTCCGGAGTTCCTACGACTTCCCGAAGACCAGTGGCCCCAATCGAAATTTACCCCGCTCGCCCCGAGCCAGTTGCCCGACATTCGGCCTAATGTTGTCACGACGTTAACTGTCGCCGAAGTCAACGCTTATCCGTCTTCGCTGGAGTTTATCCGTCAATTTTCGTCGCTAGAGAAAATGTTGCGAGTAGTCTCCTACGTCTCTCGTTAATTATGTCATCGGGTACGCCGACAACCAGTCCGCGTTGGTCCAATCACATTCGCCGAGCGAGAAAAGTCGTTATCGATTACCATACAACGTACTCAACATTATTATTTCTCGGACTTAATAAAAATTTTAAATAGCCAATCAACGATTTCACTGCCGTCGCTGGCGCAACTAGCACCCTATATCGATGAAAAGGGTATTGTACGAGTGGGAGGCCGCCTGCGTTATTCCAACGCCAGCCATGACGCAAAACACCCGATTCTGTTGCCACGATCGTCGCACCTCACCGACCTGATCATTCGTCATTACCACCTATCCTTTCTGCACGGCGGATCAAAATTGATACTGTCTATGTTACGCCAAAAATATTGGATTTTGTCGGGTCGCGCGGCGGTCCGTCGTGTCGTATTTTCATGAGTGCCATGCACGCGCCATAAGGCTGTTCGCCCTCAGCCGATGATGGCTGACTTACCATCATACCGAGTTCAACCTCATCGTCCGTTTTCACATGTCGGTATGGATTACGGAGGGCCGTTCCTCGTTAAGGAACACCGTCGTCGAAACGCACATTCAGTCAAGGTTTATCTCGCGCTATTTATTTGCATGTCCGTCAAACCGATCCACCTCGAAATCGTGTCTGACCTCAGCACTGACGCCTTTCTCGCGGCCCTAGATCGTTTCGTCGCTCGACGAGGGATTCCGTCCAACATTTATTCGGACTGCGGTACGAACTACGTCGGCGCCGCGCGCCAGCTAAAAATGTTATTTCGCGACGCCCGGGCCCAAGATCGTTTATCGTTGACTACGAACACCACGACTCACAATGATTGTTGGCAACAATAATGACCACCCTAGACTGGAGAAATAAATATGAGAACATTGACAATATAAATTGTTCGAACGATATTTACCAACAACCAATTCACGAAATCACAGACAACGTGGTTTTCGACAGCAAACAATAAAATTGTGGACAAGCGTTGACGACACGGAGCTCTATACCTCACCAGCACGACAAAAAAAAAAGAACAACAGAGCGAGCTGTTCCGTCAAACGGTTTTAACGAACCGGTCCCGAAGACAACATGAAGTACGAAACGAAAGCTCAGTGCCACCTACACAAATGAAAACACGCGAACTTATGGAACTGTCGGAAACACTGAGGAGAATGACTTGAGAAGAATGAATACATGAAAACATAACCGAATTTATTTCGACCGCACACACACGATACGAAATAACGAAACATTTTAAACCAAAAAATGAGATAACAACTGCACGCACGCACCGGGCAGTTATCACACAACAGCTGTTGTCAACCGCACCACGGTGGCGCATGATACGAACCGATACCTCAACACGAAATTCACAAAACGAAAAAACCCACCAAACGACTACGATTCAAAAAAACTATGTTGGCGACAACAATTATAAACCAACATGATTTATATATTTAGTGTGATTTTTTGTTTTTTAATGTCTGCATTCAATTTTCCGAGTACCTAAAAAAAGAATCTGTTTGTTATAATCTAATATATTTATTATTATCCTTAAATTACGGGTTTATAATGTTTAATTCTAAGCATGGCCTGATATAAGACATATAAGTAAGAACTATATTTCAAAATAAGGTTCTAATGAGTATTCTACCATAATTATTATGTTTTGAAATTTATATTCTACTGAAAACCTTTAAAAATCATTGCCAACATTTCAAGTAAATCACTTGATTTTCCAGTTTAATCATAACATTTTATGAATATTTTATAATTATAAAATATATTATACACCTATTAATTATTATCGGGTATTTTCTGTCTATAATAGAGAAAAGTAAGTTTATTTAATATAAAATTATTATTTAATTTTAAACGATTAACAATTTGCATTTTAAATATGTTAAAGCTTAATCTAATGATATATTATATCCAACTTGATTTATATATTTAGTGTGATTTTTTGTTTTTTAATGTCTGCATTCAATTTTCCGAGTACCTAAAAAAAGAAGCAGTTAGTTATAATCTAATATAATTAATTATTATCTTTAAATTATGGGTTTATAATGTTTAATTCTATGCATGGCCTGATATTAGACATATAAGTAAGAATATGTTATGAATAAGAACTATATTTCGAAATAAGGTTCTAATGATTTTTCTACCCTAATTATTATGTTTCGAAATTTATATTCTACCAAAAACCTTGAAAAATCATTGCCAACATTTCAAGTAAATCACTTGATTTTTAAGTTTAATCATAACATTTGATGAATATTTCATAATTATAAAATATATTATACACTTTTGTATTATTATCGGTTATTCTCTGTGAATTATAGCATTAGGTAAGTTGAGTTAATTTTAAATAATTATATAATTACACACGACTTATAATATGCAACTTAAATATGTTTAAAGTTTAATATTATGTTTATATTATATTAAAAATGATTAAAGCAGTAGTGTGATTTTTTTTTTGATTTTTATATCTGTATTCAATTTTCCGATTTTTTATTTAAAAAATAACTGTTAGTTATAACTTATAACCTATTATAATTAAATTTTAAACTTAAACTACGTATTTATTTACCGCACCGGTTACGTAATAATAATTTAATACAATGAAAAATGACAGCCGCGTACGCGATTAGCTGGCCACAGCCACCAACGATGAATTCAACCACAAAAAGAAACACAGACAGACGTGAACACAGCAGGAATGGATGACTACGAACACCACGACTCACAATGATTGTTGGCAACAATAATGACCACCCTAGACTGGAGAAATAAATATGAGAACATTGACAATATAAATTGTTCGAACGATATTTACCAACAACCAATTCACGAAATCACAGACAACGTGGTTTTCGACAGCAAACAATAAAATTGTGGACAAGCGTTGACGACACGGAGCTCTATACCTCACCAGCACGACAAAAAAAAAGAACAACAGAGCGAGCTGTTCCGTCAAACGGTTTTAACGAACCGGTCCCGAAGACAACATGAAGTACGAAACGAAAGCTCAGTGCCACCTACACAAATGAAAACACGCGAACTTATGGAACTGTCGGAAACACTGAGGAGAATGACTTGAGAAGAATGAATACATGAAAACATAACCGAATTTATTTCGACCGCACACACACGATACGAAATAACGAAACATTTTAAACCAAAAAATGAGATAACAACTGCACGCACGCACCGGGCAGTTATCACACAACAGCTGTTGTCAACCGCACCACGGTGGCGCATGATACGAACCGATACCTCAACACGAAATTCACAAAACGAAAAAACCCGCCAAACGACTACGATTCAAAAAAACTATGTTGGCGACAACAATTATAAACCAACATGATTTATATATTTAGTGTGATTTTTTGTTTTTTAATGTCTGCATTCAATTTTCCGAGTACCTAAAAAAAGAATCTGTTTGTTATAATCTAATATATTTATTATTATCCTTAAATTACGGGTTTATAATGTTTAATTCTAAGCATGGCCTGATATAAGACATATAAGTAAGAACTATATTTCAAAATAAGGTTCTAATGAGTATTCTACCATAATTATTATGTTTTGAAATTTATATTCTACTGAAAACCTTTAAAAATCATTGCCAACATTTCAAGTAAATCACTTGATTTTCCAGTTTAATCATAACATTTTATGAATATTTTATAATTATAAAATATATTATACACCTATTAATTATTATCGGGTATTTTCTGTCTATAATAGAGAAAAGTAAGTTTATTTAATATAAAATTATTATTTAATTTTAAACGATTAACAATTTGCATTTTAAATATGTTAAAGCATAATCTAATGATATATTATATCCAACTTGATTTATATATTTAGTGTGATTTTTTGTTTTTTAATGTCTGCATTCAATTTTCCGAGTACCTAAAAAAAGAAGCAGTTTGTTATAATCTAATATATTTATTATTATCCTTAAATTACGGGTTTATAATGTTTAATTCTAAGCATGGCCTGATATAAGACATATAAGTAAGAACTATATTTCAAAATAAGGTTCTAATGAGTATTCTACCATAATTATTATGTTTTGAAATTTATATTCTACTGAAAACCTTTAAAAATCATTGCCAACATTTCAAGTAAATCACTTGATTTTCCAGTTTAATCATAACATTTTATGAATATTTTATAATTATAAAATATATTATACACCTATTAATTATTATCGGGTATTTTCTGTCTATAATAGAGAAAAGTAAGTTTATTTAATATAAAATTATTATTTAATTTTAAACGATTAACAATTTGCATTTTAAATATGTTAAAGCTTAATCTAATGATATATTATATCCAACTTGATTTATATATTTAGTGTGATTTTTTGTTTTTTAATGTCTGCATTCAATTTTCCGAGTACCTAAAAAAAGAAGCAGTTAGTTATAATCTAATATAATTAATTATTATCTTTAAATTATGGGTTTATAATGTTTAATTCTATGCATGGCCTGATATTAGACATATAAGTAAGAATATGTTATGAATAAGAACTATTTTTCGAAATAAGGTTCTAATGATTTTTCTACCCTAATTATTATGTTTCGAAATTTATATTCTACCGAAAACCTTGAAAAATCATTGCCAACATTTCAAGTAAATCACTTGATTTTCCAGTTTAATCATAACATTTGATGAATATTTTATAATTATAAAATATATTATACACTTATTAATTATTATCGGATATTCTCTGTCTATAATAGAGGAAAGTAAGTTGATTCAATTTAAAATAATTATTTAATTTTGATCGATTAACAATTTGAATTTTAAATATGTTAACCCAAGTATAATCTTATGTTTATATTATATCCAACATGATTGAAATAAGAAGTGTGATTGTTTTATTTTAAATAACTGCCTTCAATTTTCCGAGATTCTAAAATAATAAAGCTGTTAGTTATAATCTATTATAATTAAATATTAACTTTAAACTACGTGTTTATAATGTTTAATTCTTTGCAAGTCGCGATAGTAGACATATAAGTAAGAATATGTTATAACTTAGAACTCTTATTTCAATTTAAGTTCAAAAGATTTTGCTACCCTAATTATTATGTTTCGAAATTTATATTCTACCGAAATTCTTGAAAAATCATTGCAATCATTTCAAGTAAATCACTTAATTTTCCAGTTTAATCATAAGATTTGCTGAATATTTTATAATCATAAAATATATTATACACCTATTAATTAGTATCGGGTATGCTCTGTCTATAATAGAGGAAGGTAAGTTGATTTAATTTTAAATAATTATTTAATTTTAAACGAGTTATAATATGCATCTTAAATATGTTAAAGTCTTATGTGTATATTATATCCAACATGATTTAAATAAGTAGAGTGAGGTATTAGCACAAAGGAAATCTTTAGTAGCTTGAACTTTTAGTTTAGAGGTGGGGTGCTAGGAAATTGCATTTTTTTAAATTTTTATTTTGTAAACTAAGTGCGACCAACCTATATCCTAAAAAAGAAAAAGAACCTATATCCTTATATGTTATATAGTGGTCATTGATGTTTATCTTTTAATTGAATATGAGTTTTTGTGAAAGAAATACTATTATGAACTAAGTATTTTAATTTAATTCATATTTATTTGCTATAATTAACTATTAAATTATGAATAACCTAATCTTAATTGTTTATATCAATATAATACTTATGTATAATATATATAATACTTATAGCGTAAACGTAAATTTAAATCATGCGTTTGATTGACTTCCATCGTTTGATCGTTGTAAAATTCTATGAAATTAAATATTTTGTAGAATGTCATATTAGGTCATCCATATAATATATTTCTTGGTAGATTGTGGATCATAATATGGTACCTGTATTAAGATTTATAAAATAATATGTTTATTATTTTCTTTCTAGCACCTCAAAATGTAATAGATGGTATGTGAATATTGTAGTATTTTTTTTAAATTTTAATTCTGAAATTCAATTTATGTGATTTGTGTCTCATAACTTTTCTAAAGATTACTACCCTCAAATCTTTACTTAGTTGATGTGTACTACTGTAGTTATGAATCCATTCAGTTAGGCTATTCACCTTATTTAACAATATTTTGACTCTGGATTCATGAATTATAAAAAACTATCTTTCGTTTGATTTCAAATAAATCAATTAACTTTATATTTTAATAGCGTTTATATGTTATAATCGATCCGTATCTAAGATAAACGGTAGGTCAACTAATAATATCCTATAAATAACAAATAATTCTTTTTTTCTTTTTTAGAGATCATTAATCGTATGTGTAATATATTCAATTTAAATTATATGTAAAATTTATTGAGTTTAATTTTTTAATTTTATTAATGTTTAATGTACTTATCTATGATTTATTTAGGTTTTTAAATTTATTAAAAACCAATATAAATTATATTTTATAATTTATAATAGTATAGTATATAGTTTATTATAATATAATACAGCTTAATATCGGTATGATAGATTATACCGATATATATGAACATAATTTGATATGTTGGATTAAATAATAGTGACTACTTAATACATGCTTATGGCGTATTAAATATTGAAGTAGCTAAATTAAGGATAGTTAAAATAAATACAATTAAATTCCATTAAGAAAGTTACCTTGCTATGTTAAAAAACCAAACTGTCTAGTTTGTGGATGAAATGTAGAAGCATATTTTTTTTCTATTTTTCTATTGTTCATTATTAGCATCTTATTTATACTTGAATATTAAAAAAGTATACGCAGCTTATTCATACGGTCTGCAGGATTCAAATAGATATGGAGATTTAATTAAAATGTTTCATAAATGATGAATAAATTGTTAAATTTATTGAAGAGATTAAATTCTAAATAGTTACTGATGTATACGATGTAGAATTGGAAATTGTCACAATTTTTATTATTACAGATCTAGGAAATAAATACCTTGGGTTTATAAAAAGTATGTACCATTAGTGAAATAATAATCTGGTGTTAGAATGATGTTTTAATTTTTCTTATATAATACAATATACAGGGTGTCCCACAGAGATCTGACATTCTGACAAATGAAATAACTTTTGTTCTAATCAATATTTTAAAAAAATTTCTTTTAAATATAATTCATAGACACTTGCGCTACATTTTTTTATTTTTTAATACTGAAAATAAAAAATTTAAAAATTGATAAAAAATTTTTTCGAAATATTCAATATAGCCAATTTGTAAATCTGATTTTTAGAAAAATTTATATGGTAAAAACACTTATTTAAGTCAAATGTCTGATTTTTTACAATTTTTTTTAATATCAATATTTTCTTTGGGTTAATTATAGTAATTAGTATAGTTTATATACATCACATATTATTAAAATAAATACAATAAAAAAAAAATTAGACTTTAACATGCACTTATTTAAAAATGTTCTTATAAAATATTTTAAAAAAACTTTATTATTATTTGAAATTACAAGGTTCTAACATAAACTAGATCGTAATTTACTTAACGAAAATATTGATATTTAAAAAAATTGTAAAAAATCAGCCATTTGACTTAAATAAGTGTTTTTACCATATAAATTTTTCTAAAAATCAGATTTACAAATTGGCTATATTGAATATTTCGAAAAAAATTTTTATCAATTTTTATGTTTTTTATTTTCAGTAGGTATTAAAAAATAAAAAATGTATTCTAAAAATGTAGCTCAAGTGTCTATGAATTATATTTAAAAGAATTTTTTTTTTAAATATTGTTTAGAACAAAAGTTATTTCATTTGTCAGAATGTCAGATCTCTGTGGGACACCCTGTATACCCAATGATAAATAAATAAGTATGGGAGTGTAGTGGCCGGGCGGATTAATGCGTCGGTTGCGATGCGCACGGTCACCGATTCGAATCCCGGTCAAGGGCGTCATCGCTTTCCAGGCAGTTACGCTGTCTGGAAAAAGAGGCCACCGTCCCCAACCCAGGCATGGCAGAAACCTACGAGTGTCCATTTGAATTTTTGCCAAAAACATTCACGAGTTTCAAACCAACAGTTCCACAGTCTAACGACCTTTGCTTTCAAAGCCTCAACACCAATAAAAAAAAAAAAAACTAAATAAATAAAAAAGTACTAACAAATTTGGATAAGTGATGCTAGTTCAAGTTACCAATAGAAGGCATCAATCCAGTAAAAACTGTGCTGGGATGAGCCATACTTTGCAATTATTTAAATAAAAGTGTAATGTTTTAACTTAAGGGGATTCCACACTAACACTTTTTAGAGTAAAATAGACCTATAAGCGTTCCAAACGTACTAACTTGAGTTTTACTCCTATAATAATTTTGAAAACATATTTGAATTTATTATGAAGTATATTTTGAATCCTTCGAATCATAATAGTAAAAAAAAAAATTAAAACTATTTATCTCCATTATAATTTTTAAGAAAACAAGTTTTTTTTTTCTAAATTTCAAGTGAGGTTTTTTCTTTTTAAGAATAATAAATTAAAAATGTGGCTCGAAGGATTCAAAGTTGATTGAACAACAAAACAAAATTTGTTTTCAAAATTATTATCGGAGTAAAACTCAAGTCGGTATGTTGGAATTCGTTTAGGTCTATGATTTACAACATTTCGCGACGAAATAAATTTGTTGTTAGGCATAATGTGACATGTGCATGCGAGTGCGAGTGCGCAACGCTTATCTAGCTCGCTGTCGGTCGCACTATCGGAAATCTAAATATAATATAACCCGAATTTTACCGATAATGATCGAAGATAATTATTGTTGCCATCGCGCGTCGCTGACTATAATATTATAATAATATATAATATTATATTACATTGCACACGCGCATTCACGCTCAAACCGTCACGGCGATTATCAGATATTCAGATCTTTATTCTTTAGTGCACATATAATAGTAGCATAATATACTTTTATAGTTTTATAGTTGTAGTTGCACTTAGTTTTTGTAAGTCTAGAAATTTTCCAATTTTTGAAAAATGGGAAAATTTAAAAATAAGTGTTTGTCAAAACGAAAAAAAATGAAAGGCAATGGATTTAATTTCATAAAAAAAAATAGTGGAGATATCAAACGACGGCTTAGTTGATTTGTAAGTTAATTTGTATTGAACTATTTATTTTAAGTTATGAGTGAAGCAAGTTATGTGTATCATTGTATGCGAAAAACAATTCTGAACGAAGACGATTTGTCAGTCTAGGATATTTTATTCATTTATTTTATATCTAAAACAGTTTGATAGTAAATCGCAATTCCACTAGCGAATTTTTAATTTAGACGCTCGTAAAAATGTTTGAATTGACTTATGCTCGATTTTTTTATAATTATTATAATCAAAACTTATGGACAACCTTGTATTAAATTTTCAATTCTTAGCTATGAATCCAAGAAAATTTATACATTTTGAACTACAGAATAATCCGCAAATATGCGCGATTTTGACGAATTTTCTCAATATTTGAACTTCAAACGCTTATAAAAAAATTGTAATAGGAACAACTTATGAGAAACCTTGTACTTAATTTTCAAAAAGGTTTGGCCAAAAATATTGAGAATTTTTCCCTTTTGACCCCCCGAAGTTTTAGCCTCAAACGATTTTTGATATTTATTTTTATTCAAAAAGTCTTAGCTGTAAAAATGTGATACTTCCACCAGCTGTTTAAAGTGACATTTTATTCACAGGATTTTTTTTTCAAAATATTTCGTTAATTGTTCAGCTTTATATGTCGGTTATTTTGTAGTTGAAAATTCATAATTTTTTTTGTATTCATATGAAAATTTAATACAAGGTTGTCCATTAGTTAATTTCGCCCTCCGACACAAAAACACACTTCATTGTAAAATCAATATATTCATCACTCCGTTCAGAATCTAAAAACAAATTTTGAAATTAGGTTAAAATTAATCTAGTAGCAGATCGTAAAGTGTTTGATTTTTTAAAAAAAATACAAAAACAGATAACATTTATCTAAATCAAACGCCAATTTATTCATAAAATTTCAAGAATGTATTTTAGATTATTCATAAGCTTTATATATTTTTATCGTTACAACTAGAATCTCAATTCAGCTTCGAATAATTCCATCCCAACTGCTGTAAAAGAAAACATCCATGGAAAATATTCAAATTCGTTTACTCCAGACGATATGACATTAGCTGTACCGTTGAACAATGTACATGATGTTTCAAATTTAACTGTTGATGGAAATAATATATTCGGCACTTTCTCACCCAAAGAAAAAAGATTAATAGATTCTTCATCTTTTCTTAACTCAGATGCACATTTATCGCCAATTTATGTAAAAAGTAGTACATCATCACTCCAAAATAATAGTATGGAAATAGAAATTTGTGGAAGAAGAGTAGTAAATATATCACACTTATTTCAAGAAATCAAAAGTATTGATAACCACAAACCACTTGACTGTGGATTTAAAAATATGATATTAATTGGTGAAAGAAATCTTGGTCTAAAATCATTTTTTAGCTTCAAATGTTGCTTGTGTAATATTTAAAAAACTATATCGTCCGAAAATGAAGATCTTATGGCTATAAATACTTCGGCAGTAATAGGTACATTGAATATTGGATGTGGTTTCAGTCAATTACAAGAAATTATGTCTGCAATGGAAATAACTACTTTAAATCACAAAACGTACCAAATGAGCATGATCGGATTTGTAAAGGATACGAAATAGCTGCGTTAAAAGCAATGGATAATGCGGCTAAAGATGAAGCAGAATTGGCTATAAAAAATGGAGAAGTAGACACCGATGGAATGCCATTAATTACAGTAGTAGCTGTTGGGAGTTGGTGTAAGGGGTAAAACACGTTTGCGTACGTTCGTTATCGGCGATACCTTTTTAAGCAACACGATTCCGTACGATTTTACCTATTTTTTAACTACACGATTGCGTACGATGTTTTAAGCGTTGTTGCCAATTTTCATACCGGTATACAGAGCCCCCACAAGTGGGTCAGATGGACCTTGAGTACAGGGGCCCGAATACTTTAAGGGCCGGTGGGCCCGTTGAAATTTATTTGTAATCTTTTTTAATTTAGATAATATTGTAATAAAAAAAATAGAAAAGACATTATTAACGTTGGATTGTTTATGAACGAAATAAAAATGATTTTTGTAATTTTTAGTGCTATTTTTGGATTTTGAGACTTGTTTGGACTTTTAACTGTTTCTGAATTAAAATCGGTCTTATTTTATGAAATTATATTTTTTTGTCAATTGAATTATCAAGTAAGTTGTAACTGTATAGATTAAGTAAATAGAACGATTACGTTGATGCAACGTCCATTTTTCACATATTTATTTATTTATTTATTTATTTACCATAATTTTATTAAAATAATAATTGATGATTTATTTATTTATTAATTACTTTATATAATTAAGTTAATCTCATTTTATTTATTATTTTTTTTATGTATTATTATAGAACTGTAAATTTATTCGATATTTATTATATTATTATTACATATTATATTATATTATTATTTATTTTATATACGATGAAATTGGTAAATTTGACAACGTTGCATACAATTTCATACGCAATCGTGTTTATTTATTTTTTCTGAAAGGTACTTTTAACCCATCTACAAACATACGCAATCGTGTTGCCAAAAAGGCCAAACGTACGTAATCGTGTTCTACCCGGTGTAAGAGATCGTACCGAACAATGTACAATTCACCATCTGGAATGGTAATTACAATTATATAAGTTTTACAGTAGTTTTTAGTAATAGTATACTTTTTGATGAGGACATAAACAAAAATAAACATTGTTACTAGTAGGGTATAATCTATTATTAGAATGATTAAAAATTAATAATAAGTTTTTTAGTAAAAATATAGTATTATTCAAGTCATATCTCTCTCTAAATATATATAATATATTATGTATATAATCGAATCACGATTACTCGAAAAACTTGACAACTCGAAATTTTTTTATCGTTTGTATATATTGTATTTATGTGGTTATTTGAATTAATTTTTATCAAAAAAATTGCATTTAAAAATGTCATTATGTGCAAAAAATTATAGTAATAAACATAAAAGTTTTGAATTACAACTAAATAACTACCTAACTAAAATCGTTGTATTTCGTATTTAATGTCATCCAAGTTTGAAAACGCATCATTGTGAAATTAATAAATTCATTACTTTTTTAAATTCATTCAAAAATAATTGTTAATTTATTAAACAAATAATTTATTTGTTTTCGTATTGTGTTTATTTGTGTAGGCAGCCATCATTATTCATTGGGTATCGAACTAAAAAAGTGTTGTTCATGGGCGTAAAGAATAAATTTTGTTCGACATGTGCCAGAACTAAAAATGGAGATAAGCCAAAAAATCATACATGTTTCAAAAACTGGAAAACGTCAGATGGACCGTCAGGAATGGAAGCATCAATAATAGTAGAAGGATTCAAAGAAAGTGAACAAGTACGTGGAATACGATATCATAAATTTATTGCTGATGGAGATAGTAATGTTTATAAGCGCATTTTAGATTCACGCCCGTATAAAAATCTTACAATTCAAAAAGTTGAATGTAGAAATCACCTTATAAGAAATTTGTGTAAAAAATTAAGAGATATGTGTCCTAAAAGAAATGCTGGAAAATTAGTTCACAGAAAGCTACTTCAAAATAATATATTACGTATAAGAAAAGGTATAGTTACAGCAATTAAGTATAGAAAAGAAAATAAACATTCAAAAATAGATTTACAAAATGATATTTTAAATTGTGTCGACCACGTATTTGATCAGCATACTAAATGTGCGGCTTATTTTTGTGAAACGGTCAATGATACAAATATTAAAAACGCTCAATGTACAAATTTCACTGAAAAAATGAAAGCTACAGATCCTAATTTTTACTCAACAATAATGAAACATATCCGTTATTTAGCCAGGCATAGTCGTAGTTTGATTGAAAACGTTGATAGTAACGTTGTCGAGTCACTAAATGGAATTATTGCGAAATTAATAGGAGGGAAAAGGGTAAATTGTGCAATGTCTGGGTCTTATCAAGGTCGATGCTCTGCAGCGACTGTAATAAAAAATATCAAACGTCCTTTATACACGTTGCATAAAGTTTTATTACATCGCAGTCCAAATATTAGAATTAAATCGCCTTAAAAAACGCAACAGACAAAATGAACTGAGACAAAAAAAATATCGCAAAAAATTAAAATATGTAAATTACTCTGCAGATCCATCATACGGAAATAATGCCCAAAAACCGGATATGACTGAAAATGAGTATGAAGAAGAAAAAAAATTTTTTTTAAATAACTTAAAAATAATAGCTGATAATCGCATAAATATTGAAAGAGAAACAGTCGATCAAACAAATTCCACTAAATGGTTTGAATTAAGGAGGAATATAATTACAGCCTCAAACTTTGGAAGAATTATTGCATTACGCCCAGCCACTGGATGCGAAGGAATGTTAAAAAGTTTACTTTACTCTACAAAGCCCTGGAATATGGTAGGGAACATGAATATCAAGCCAAACGAGATTTAGAATTAGCTTTAGAAGTTGAAATTAACGATTGTGGATTGTTTATTGATTCAATTGATGTTTTCTTAGGAGCTACTCCTGATGGTTTAATCGGGGAAGACACTTTAGTCGAAATAAAATGTGCGTATTCAGCAGAAAATTTAGATCCCGACGAAGCAATAATTCAAAAAAAAATTACTATTTGGAAAACTAACAAAAACAAAGAAATAACAGGTATAGATAGAAATCACAAATATTACTACCAAGTTCAGGGACAGTTACACATTACTAAGCGAAAATATGGAATAATAGCTCGTTGGACTAGAAAAGGAATCAAGTATGAAAAAATTGAAAGAGATGATACTTTGTGGCAGACAAAAATGTTTCCTAAACTAAATGATTTTTTTTTTCAATTGTTTATTACCGGAGTTAGTAGATCCAAGACACCCAAGATCAATGCCTATTCGAAATCCAAACAATATACTGGAAGCGAAACGGAGAAAGAACGAACAGAAAATGAATAAACAAAGTTAAAAAAAAGTTTAACAATTTAAATAATTTAAAACCAAATTATTATAAATAACAAAATAACGTATCTTATTTGTATTGACATTATTATTAATATTTTTAATTTAAAAATCTCAATACAAATACATAATAATATGTAAACAATATAATCTTGCATTGTACATTTTATAACAAAATATAAATAATAAATATATCTATATATTATAATCTTATGATTGAAAAAGTAGAGTGTAGGAATCACATAGTTAAAAACGTCTAATATAATATATATTTCATAACTACGTATTTTAAAAAGTTGGTAATACGTTTATAAATATAAATCAAGCTGTATTATATTAAATTTGTTGTGTGCTACATATTGGTACACATATTAAAGTAAAGAGGAGCATTAGTCAATAAGTAGGCTGTGAGCGTAAATTGAAGAGCGAGCTCGCTGTGCTGCTTCCTTAGGTTAGGTTAGCCTAACCTTAGAAGTAGGTACATAAATATATAACTGTCAACTGCATCGACGCGAATTGTTCAATAATAAAAAAATTTTAAAAAAATATGTTGAAACTAGTTTAAATTCTACTTATCAGTACGGTCTAAATACTTCTATTCATAATATTATAATTTATCATATTAAGATCATCGAAGACGTATCATAATTCATAAAATATTGTTTAGTATGAAATACAGAATGAACCTTTGGCAAACAATTTTTGTATTTTATATTATTATTTTTTCACATTCATTTCATTTTATTATAATAAATTACTTTTGAGAGTTTATATAGTATTATAATTTATAATAAATAATACATAAATATTAATTATTCATAATTAATATGACCAATACGTAGGTAATAGCGGAATAAGTAATAACGACCGGTAATAGACCAGCACATTCAGTTTTAAATAGTCATTAGAGCGCTGGACAATAAAAATAATATTAGACGCGACACGCTGCACGTCGGGTATACGGCGGTGGAACGATAGATGGGCCGCGGTACAGGGAAGTCACTCACACTAATGATCATTTACTACACGCACACATGCACACCACAACGCACGTACTTTACAGATTGTCTGAAAATTGCCTATACTCAACTCCTTAAAAACGGTCGGTATGGAATCCCCTTAAAAGAAAAAAATTGAGAAAAATCTTCTCAGTTTTTACAGCTCAATTAAATGTATTAAATTTAACAGGTTACCCCGTGGGATATAATGTACTGATTACTAAATCCAAAGTGTTATATGATATGCATAATATATTTTTTTCTTTTTTCAAATATTTTTTCATAAAATTAATCCGTCTTGATAAAATGTGTGGACAGGATTTAACAAAATCGGGTCATAAAATATATTTTATAATTATTAATAATTACATTTTTTTAGATAAAGCTCGTACGTATCATTTATTTATTTTATTTTGTAAAATGTATGTTGTTTGTTTTATGATTTTTATTCTTAAAAAATGTTACATGATAAGAAGTGTAGACAGTAGGTATCCAATACAAGCTCCAAGGAACTAACATTATTAACATCTAAGTGAGCATCGGGAATCGATCAAACACAACTAAAAACAAATATTGGTGGAGCGGGGTTGACTAATAGGATAATTTGAAAAATATTTTAGTATATTCTATTAGATATTTCTAATATGGTTTATAATTAATATTAAATATTAAACGTGTAGATGTAAGTGATCTGAATCATAAATACATTATTCCATAGAATATAACAGAATAATAAAAATAATTTTGAAAAATTCCAAAACCCAGTGGCGTTTCCTGACTTTCGGCGTTAGGCGTTAATGTGTGAGGAAAACAATTAGGAAAACCCCCCTTATGGAAAATAAATTCGTATCAACTATTAACAATCAACATATTATTAAAATTATTTATTTTAAATACTTTTAAATTTTTAAAAATACATTCAATATCTATAAAATTAAATATAATATAAAACTGAAAATGTACAAATGAATATAATAATGAATATATTATAGACTGATTTTTATTTGAATTCAAATTCTATTCTTCTCTCCTTCTCAATAAATTTGTTTATAACATCTTCATAAAATTTACTTCTATTTGCTCTTAATTTGAAAACCAATTCTTTTTCTATTGATATTATGCTTAAGTTGTTCATCCTTTCTTGAGTTTGAGTTGAACGACAATACATATGGATTCTTTTTAAAGATGAAAATGATCTCTCCACTGAAGCGGTGGTGGTTGGTATAGTAGATATTAATTGTGCCAATTTATACACCTCGGAAAATCCACTAATTAAGCTCATTTCAGAAAGATAATTCATAATTTCAATAGGGCTTTTATCAGATGATTCGTTTAAGGTGTACCATACATGAAGTTCATTTTGTAGTTTACCATAGTTGAAAAAATCGCCATAAAAGACTTGTAAATTTTTAAGTAAATTAGATGGAAAATTATCTTTTTTTGCAAAACATTTAATTTTTGAAGGATTAAGTAAATTAAAATATTGCAATTTTTCAAACGATTTAAAACGGATATTAATTTGAGTTTGTATATTGTCGATTATTTCAAAATAGAGACGTTTATAATAATCTTTTTTGTCAGTTTCTGTTTGTCTAACCCTGCGATTACTTACAAGTTCGTTTGAATTTTCAGTAAACGATGCCCATATAGTATCAAAATTTTCCCTTTCTTGGTTTAATTGTTTTTTAAAATCAAGTATTTTTTTACTACAAAATAAAATATCAAAATTTTTTGATTGTAAAATATTGAACAATTCGTCAGTAAAAATAAGAAGATTAGATAATATTTGTATAATAAAAATGTTTTTATTTTCTTGAAGAAAGTTTGCAAATCCTTTTGCTGTCATTCCAGAACATGATCAAAATCACCACTTTCATAGACAAACATAAAAAAATCAATCAATGATGTTCGATGATTATGAACTGTATGAACTAATCGTGAAGTAAAGTTCCAACGAGTAGTAGCCAATGTAGGTAATTTTTTAGTCATAAATTCTGAAAGTGCTTTTAGTCTTTTGGGAGAATGAGAAAAAAAACAGGTAAAGAGTTAAGACCTCGAAAAAATATTTTAAGTTCCTTGTTGCATTCTAATGATTGTTGAAGTATTAAATTAATAACATGCGCATAACAATGAGTAAACATAGCTTTAGGATATTTCTCTAAAACTTTACTTTGCAAACCATTTAAATGACCAGACATTACTGCTGCACCGTCATATGTTTGTGCCACTAATTTGCTTTAAATTTTAAATTTTTCTACTACTTGATTTACGTGATTAAATAATGAGGCTGCTGTTTTGTCAGCACTCATGTCATCAAATCCAAGAAAACGTTCAACAATTTTGTTTTCGTTTTGTGAAAAATATCTCAGTACTGTCGATAATTGCGATTTATTACTAATATCAGTCGTTTCGTCAAGTATAATTGCCACGTATTGTGTATTTTGAATTTCATTAAAAATCTCATGTTTAATAACATCAGCAACAGAATTTATTAAATCGTTTTGTATGGAAACAGAAGTGCCTCGAAAAATAGTAGATGTATCTAAATGTTCTTGTAACAATGGATCAAATTCTTGGCTAGAAATCAATAACTCCATATAGTTTCCCCTATTAACTGAATATTTGTTTTCATTATGTCCCCTAAAAGGTAATTCCTGCTTAGCTAAAAAACATACTGCATTTATTAATCTTTTTAATATTTCTCTATTTTTAGCAGCTTTTTCATTATGTAATTGAATATCTATTTTTCTTTGTTTATCTAATGATATATCAATTCTAGCAGTTGAAGATGATAAAAATGTTTTAAGTTTAAAATATGCAGCTATATGAATTTCTGATTCAGTATGTTTTTTAACAGCTGTATTTAAATGATTTAAATCATCATAACCTTGATTGTTACAAACAGTTTTTTTTTGTAGAAAATACTAAACAAGACCAACAAAAAAATTTATTCGATACTTCACAACCGCATAACCAATCAGATATATTATAAAGTTCTTTACGAAAATGCCGAGTACATGACGTATTATCAACTGCAGTCTTTTTAATTTTTACTGTTGTTAAAATGTCAAGATCTGGACACGGTCTACTATTTTCAACTAAAACTTTTTTTTCAGCAAATGAAAGCCTTGAAAAACATTTTTGTTTTAATTGATTTACAACTTCGCTATGGTTATACATATTGTTAATATGGAATAAGTTGGTTTATGATTGTTGAAAATGTCAATATTGTAATTTATAAAATAATAACAATCAGTGTGTTGAACCTAATACACTCAATCACAAAATGTAATATGAATTTATGTTCCAGCACCCCCTCAAAATAAACCAGTTACATACTTCTGTGAACACATGGTTACCGATGAAGATTTCAATTCTTTTTTTAGAAAAATATTTAATCCTTAAAACTTATTTAACGATTAACTTAATATATTGTTATATATATAAATTAAATCAATGAAGAAATATTTAAACTTGATTCTTGTTAAATTGTTAAGTTTTTGTAAACTCTCTGAGTTATTTTAAGTTATGGCTAAAATTAATTTATACGTTTATAGCATTAATATTTTGAATTTTAATAATTCCACAATGTTTTACAACAAAATATATACATTTATAACGAGGGAGAAAAACTTTTTTATTTTTTCCTGATAATTATCATTTATGTCCAGGTCTTAATCTATATTTATATTACTCTTTAAAATATTTCTTAACAATGTACGTTTTCTTAATTTAATAAATAAGATTTAAATAAAATTTATAAAATTCAATCTTTAAAATCTATCAAATTTATATAATAAAATCAAATTTAACATTTAAAATGTTTAAAAAAGTAGAACTATTTTATAATTTTCAAATTCTATAACGATTAATGAATATATCGGGTTTTAAATTTAAATAATATTATATGATATAATATTTTACACCTATTTTCAGTTAATATTTTAGCTTCTATGACATAATTTAAAAATTTCACACATATCAGTGTTCCATTACATAATGCTGGGATAGTATTACTTTAAATCATGATAGGTGCTGTATTATGTGAAGATAAACTGATACTATCAATTAATTTAAAAATTCTATGGGATAGTGTATTGCATCATCGGGATAACATACAGTTTCAATCAATTTATATATTTCCTCTTCCTCAAAAAAGAGAGTAATATATTTTGATTAACATCATCTGCTCTATTATTTTGTTGGGAAAATATGGCTCTTTCGCATAACCATTTGTAATAGATTATATAATTTGTCTATACATAAAATACTTGCATTTTAAGATGCAATTTAAGCGATCTAGGACAAATGGACGTAGCCGTTTGGACGTGGGAACAATTGGACAAAAAAAAATTCTAAATTAGTAAATAAAATTATAAGTTATTTATATTTATTAAAATACTTAAATGTAAATATATTATATTATATAATATATAAGAATAGAAAATGTAAAAATTAAAAATATATCTAAAACAAATTATATTAGTTAGTTATAATATATCAAAAATATCTAAGAAGTTTTTCATGTCAAAACTATTAAGTCATTTAAATTAACTATAAAGTATCGTGTGTTATAATAATACTAAAAAATTATATTATTTTAATGCAGAGAAATATTTTGAGCGATTCCGTGTAAAAACGATATTTCAGTTCTATTTTCTTAACTTTGAACAATTTTTAAAATTCGTTTATCGGCATCAATAAATTTCTTTAATTTTTTAGCGGGACTTTTACCTGCTTCGAGTTGGCTGTAAAATACATCTCGCCCAGCTTGTACTTTTCGCAAATAGTTGATGAAAGACCACAAACTAGGATGTTGAACTCCCATTTCGACATTTATTCGTCTATTAGGTTTATTCATTCATGAGTGTTGAAAAAAAAAAAATTAGTTGCAAAAAAATTTTTTATTTTATCGATAACTGTGGTTACCAAATAAATTTCACCACATTTTATTTGATTACAATGATTACTGATTATATTATCAAGTGTCAAATAATAATAAATAGTAAAAAAGTATTCAAAATTTCAAAACACTCGTATTAGTCGTATTTGAATTGTAAACCAAATTTAATATTTATCGTCGATGATGGCTACCAAACGTGTGAGGAATAAAAATTTCACCGAAAAAGAAAAGGCGATGTTAATGGAATTGATAATCTGTATATATAAAACTGTAAGCTGATTGACTGCTATCAACGCACAGCTCAAACCATTGGACGGATTTGGCTGAAATTTGGCATACAGATAGCTATTATGATGTAGACGTGCGCTAAGAAAGGATTTTTGGAAATTCAACCCCTAAAGGTAAAATTAAGTGGTTGTAAGTATACAACAGTGGCGCTATCTATCAAGCAATATCTAATATTATTAATATTATATTTGTTTATTTATATTATTAAATTATTATTATTATTATTAGTGATTAGAGGTTTTAATTGGCAATACCAAAATATGGGCATAAGACATTATTTATTATTCAGTTATTTTTTTCACTTTCATTTATAAAAAATGTCATCTATTGAAGATTTCCTTTAATTTATATAAGACTCAAGAAAGATGCCAGGAGATCCGAAGTACAATTGTTGCGTATGTCTCTGATAATTGGAATACCTACCTTTGTAATAATATGTCTTACAACTCATATGGTGACAACTTTTCTACTCCTGAGGATTATGTTTGTGATATGGAAAATCCTATAATACTGTCTACGGTGGTTACTGTGAATTGTTAGCAGCTGGTTATATTTTCCATATGTATATGAAATTTATCTGTATATATAAAACAGTAAGCTGATTGACTGCTATCAACGCACAGCTCAAACCATTGGACGGATCTGGCTGAAATTTGGCATACAGATAGCCAGGATTTTTACAAGGGGGGGAGGGGCCAAAAAAAATTTTTATAAATAACATTAAAATTCAATATATTTCAAATAACATTAAAATTCAATATAGGTAATTCAAATAACATTAAAATTCAATATAGGTAATTCAAATAACATTCAAGTGTTTTTAATTTTTCAAATATTTTTATTTTGTCCAGTCCAATGTTTGTATTCTTATTGGAGATCTCTTTAAAAAAGCTGGTAAAATGTATTTTTCGATATCTTCAAAGTCTACATCATCTTTATTTATATTAGATAGAGCTAAGCCGTTTAATCTTTCTCCAGTCATAGTTGCTCTTAAATAAGTTTTAAGTCGTTTTAACTTAAAACATTCATATTCAATATAGTAATTATTTTTGTAATTAATTAATAATTACTTCATTCTGTTCATTCTTATTGATGCAACCATCTTCAAGATTTCTATCTTCGTCGTCCTCATCATAATTAGTGAAAGATTTCTTACCAAAATAGTTTAATAATGAATTTTGTTTTTTCATTTTAAAACAATTTATTACAAATAAAAAAATTAAAAAACTACACACAATTTTAAACTTTTAACTGAAATTTGCAAAACAACATCATTTTGATAAAAAAAAGTCTGTATCACAAGAACTAAAAATTATGATAAGCTGTAGTCAGTGCAGCCACTGTCACAATGTTACAATATTCATATCATCATTATATTATGTAATTTTATTATTAACAATGTTCTCGAATCTCGGATATATTATTCTGTAAACATGATTTGGGAAATTCAAATCTCAATCTTTTCAATGGGGGCTGAGCCCTGACTCCATCTTTTCAATGGGGGCTGCGGCCCCCGAGCCCCCATGCAGTCGGCGCCTATGGTTTTAAGACTGAAAATGTACGCTCAGGCGTAGCTGACGTTACAGGCAATGTAGCAAACAATTGTAGAAGTTTCTTTACGTTTGGCAAGAGCTCTGTAGAATGTTGAAGTGCTTCAACAGCAGAATTTGGAAGATTTGTTTCTGATTCCCACTGTTTTTTCCAAATAAATATTTCTGCTTTTAAACATGATTTCATGCTAACTGGAAAATCATTTTCATAAACAGAAGCAGCTGCTAAAATAGATTCATCCTCATAATGCCCAAAATTAGTTGGTATTAATCCTTCTAGTGGCATAATTTGTTGAAGTCTTTTATCAAATCTAAAATATAACTGATTTATTAAGTTATCAAGAAATGGTATAAAAATTGATATTTAAAATACTCTTCAGGGTCCTTAGCATTAACATTAACTCTTTTAGTTTGTCTCCCACAAATTCTAGGCATGTTATTTCTTCACCAACTTATAAAGCTAATTCAGTGATTAAATTTTAAACAGTTTACAATTTCAGAATACTTTAAAGCATGATCTACTACAAAATTAGCAATATCATGCAAATGCTGTTGTTGTGAAACTTGTGATTCATCTTCCTATAAGAAGAACAACTAAAACTCAGACCATGCAATAGTAAAGAAGGATAGTAAATTTCTAAACAAGCTATAAGCTATTATAAACTATAATAAGTATATTATTATAATTTGTTGTCGACAGCAAAGAATATAACTAAATTAGGTAGCTTGATGATCAATGAACATACATACCAAAATGTGTGTATCCTTTGCAATCAAAGAATGAAGGGTATCAGGCAAGTCATATTGATTAACAGAACTAACATTAGTAGAGTTTAATTTGTTTGTCATTAAAGCATTCAGAGCAGTGTTATTTGATGAACTTATATCCTATTATTTAAACAAAAACTAATTACCAATATTAAAAAAAATAATAATAACAAATGTAAACAGTATTAAGGTACCACATTTATTTTTTTACCGAAATTAGAATTGAATCATTGGAACTCACATCATCTTGTTTCTGTTTTTTAGAGTTATTAGAATTATTAAAAATTGAAAATAATTTCCGTTTTGAATTTGAACTAGCCATTTCTAATACTTTACTTAACGTTTGACCGGCAAGGTATACGAATCTAACATTCTAACGTCCGTCGTTATCTTTGTGTTTTGTAATCTCTCTAATTTGCTGTTATCAACTTCTACCGTGGTTGGGGCTTATAAAGGTTATTAAGTTATAGGCATCGACGGGTTGCCCCGGTATGGTATCGACATAGAACAATAGTATCATTATATCAGTAGAATCATTTCAACAAAACAATATATATATATATTTTTTTTATTGTAACTCCAAACCAGTATAATATAGCCAAAATTAATTAATTTACATATTATTATTATGTATTATATGATACGGCCAATGGGGGGGCATGGACCCTGTGCCCCCCCCCTGGCTACGCCACTGCAGATAGCTATTATGATGTAGACGTGCGCTAAGAAAGGATTTTTCGAAATTTTGAATTTAGAGGGTTGAAATCGGTAAAAGAAAATTTTTACATGTAATTTGTATAAACATAAGTTTGCTTACAATCACATTATTACAAGTGTTAATAATAATGAGGGTCGAATATACTTTTTAGATGCTCCAGGTGAAACTGGAAAAACTTTCTTAATCAATTTGATTTTAGTGAAAGTTAGAAGTACTCCCGACATTGCCTTAGCTAAAGATGCTACTTCTGGAATCGCAGCTACACTGCTTGAGGGTGGTCGAACGGCCCATGCTATCTTCAAATTACCACTCAATCTAACAACTTCGGTCACTCCCTTTTGTAATATATCAAAATAAAGTAATTTTGCGGAAGTTTTAAAATATACAAAATTAATAGTGTGGGACGAAATTACAATGGTGCATAAGGGTTGTGTTGAGGCTCTAAATAAATGGGACCAGGCTTAAAGTCAAAGCTTTACATCGCAATATAGTAGAAGCCACAATTTTAACAGGATGTGCAAAAGGGGAAACTGTGTTTGTACCACGAATCCCTTTAATTCCGAATGATCATCCGTTCGAATTTAAACGATTAAAATTTCCCCTGAAAGTCTGTTTTGCAATGACTATAAACAAGTCTCAAGGCCAAACTCTTAAATTTGCAGGAATAGATTTGCGAGAAAACTGTTTTTGACATGGGCAGTTCTACGTAGCTTGCTCACGCGTAAGCTCACCCAATAGCTTGGTGATTTTGTCGCCTACTAATAGATCAGTGAAGAACATGTCTACAAAGAAGTTTTGTAGATAACATATTGAAAAACTATTAGTAAAACATTTATTTTGAACCTTTAGTGCTAAAATTTATCGTGAACAAAGCTTCTGCCGCCAAAACCTATAACTTATAGAATAGGTTATGATAATAATCATATGTATAAAATATTATTTCAAAATCTTAATTAATTTAAATTTCAATAGATTTAACAAAATTTAATCTTGGCAGGTTACATTCATTTATATACTTAAACCCGGCAACGACGGGTAATTCAGCTAGTTCCCCATAAGAATATAATTGAAAATATTAAGGTATGTTTTACTAGTTAACTACCTTACTATGTTATTATAAATTGCAATTTGCTAGGCATAGTAAAAATTAATATGCGTTTTAGACTGATTCTATTAACATAAGAAGAAAAAACTAGTCGTGGGAGGATATTACTAATCAGTACAATGGTAATAATTCTGAAACAGGAAATATAACAGTTGTACAATTAAAAAATGTTTATGATATGGCAAAGAGAAGAGCCAAAAAGGAACTGATTTACGATAAAGTAAATTTATATCAGTAGAGTATATATGCCGGTCCTGGCACAGTCCTTAAATCCATCAGTAAAAGATCACAAAGAAAACAATGTGCAAAAACATCAGACAATTGAAATGCAATAATTATTAAAATATTTTTCGCAAAACTTATAATATTAATAATTAAAAATTGAATTAATAATTAAAATTGAAATGCAAAATATGTATTAAAAATAAATTGAATACCTTAGTTAAAGGAATTGAAATGTATAATAAAACAATGGATACAACTATCAAAGATTTTAATAAATTACAAGAAAATGAAATGCAAAATGAAATAGAAAAATCAATATTAAATAATAAAATATTTGTTAAGTTTTGTAAATATGAATACTATATTACTAATAATAAAAATATTAAAATCATGAAATATAATCTAAATACAATTCCTATTAAAGGAAATATTATAATTGTCGATCATGGACACAATATTTCTGGAAATGGAAAGCCTTATGCTTCTAAAATACTAGAATCACCAACTTGGCTTGAAATTTTGTAAGATAGCTAATGATTTAATAATTACAACAGATACTTTTTTATTCAAATATCTTCATGATATTTGTGCTTTTCAAGATTTAGGAAATATTAAAATTTGTTGTCTTGGCATGGGAGGTACAGATTCCGATCACAAATTGCTTAGAATATAACTAAATAATCGTCATTTTTTTAATAGAAATATTTCTATTAAAAATATCTTAATATATTATATTTAAATAAATTTTTTATAATTGTCAATAAATTCTAAACATAAATTTCCACATATAGGAGGATCATTATAGTTTTGAAACTTGTCATTGTTATACCACAGATTATCATCACCTAAATAATTTAAAATTTCAGGAGAAGGAGTACTCGAAAATGAATCAAAATATATTTTATAATTTTTTATTTTTTTCCATGCAACCCAATGAGAACCAATTTGAGTAGAATTATTTAAATTAAATATCCCACATTCATTTAACCAAGGTTTTTCAGGTAATTTATTTATCATGAAACAACCTCTAAAATTTTTTATATTATTTCCAAATTTTATTATATCAAAATTACTTAACGGTTCGATATTTATGTTTTTTATTTTACTCCAAAAAATTGTATAACAACCTGGATAATTTTTAATGTTTTTTCTAAATGTTGATATATCGAAATTAATCATTTTTTCGATTTTTTTTTTTATTTGTCTTCAATCCAGAACCTTTATTTTTTTCCATTTCTTTATTGTGTCGAATTATTTCCTCTTCTATTTTTATCTTATGTTTAGTATCTTTATAACTATCATACAATGCAATTAAAGCTGGAGTAGCTACTGCTGCAGTTTCTAGAAAAGGTAAAATTAATGGTAAAAATCCACCTTTAATTTGCTTCGGTGTAATCTCCAACCTTACTCCAGAATTTTTTTTCTTGGCATTTTTTAATTTATCTATTTGATTTTGATCTAAATAATATTTATTTTCTCCTTTATATATTTTATCACTAGCAATATGAATTGTTGCATTAGAATTTTTTTTTATGAGCTTCAGCCAACTTTTTTTTATGGTTTTCAGTTAGTTTAAAATGCATTTTATTATACAAAATATTAAATTTTATTCAAATATTAAATTCATTCCTAAATATCTTTTTGTTTTCATTACATTTGCAGTTGTCAAAGCAGCAATTTTTTCATTCAAAGAACTATCAGAAGCATAAAATCTTTCCATTGCTTTTTGTTGTAAATTTTTATCAGCGATATGTCTTGTTTTAGTATCTTTATGATCTTTATAAAAATAATCATGTTCTCTTGCATATTCGTCTAACTTGTTAATCGGGGGAATATTTTCATCTAAATTTGTAAATGGTCCTAGATAATTATATCCAGGCCAATGTATCGGAGGTAATTTTGAACAATTTAAAAAATCATTAAAAAACCCTGAACCTTTTATAATATCCTTTGGTAAATGTGAAATATACGACATTAAGTATTCTACACCTTTAACGGGAATATCAATTATCTTTTCTATTTTTTTAATACAAAAATTAAGAATTTCAAGTTTTTCATCATGATAAGTGTTTTTTCCCGATCTTTCTGCAGATGATATAACATGTAGTCTGTCAATTAATTGTTTAATATTATATTCTAACTTATTTGTTGTTTCTTTTGGTAAATTTAACAAAGATTGTAGTAAATATTCAACACCTTTTTTGGGAGTTTCAATCAGTGTTTCCATGTTTCGTTTAAACAAATGAACAATACCAAGTTTTTCATTATGAAAACCATAATTTCCCGCTATTTCTTCTGCTAATATAAAATATAGTCTGTCAATTATTTTTATTATATTATCGATATAAATAAATTCAATAGGATTATTTGTATATTTTATTAAACCTTCTCCTTTGGGTAAACTTTGTGATTCTTTCAGTGTTGGTGATTTATCTTTTTTTGATGTTTTTGGTTTACTTTCTTTAGTTTTTGTTGATGTTAGTTTAATTTTTTCCCAAATAGGTTTAATCATTTCATTATATTTAGCACTTCCACTTGATTTAGGTTTTCCTGTGTTAATATCATTATTTTGGTATATTGAATCTGTTTCAATTAATATTTTTTCATAATTTTCAAAATCTTCTTTTGTATAAAATTCTGATTTTGTAACATCTGTATGAGTTAATAATCTCCACATACCTGGGGTTAGTATATGTTTTTTTCCATTTAAAATTATATCATCAAAGTCAAATATTATAGGGTATTTTCCGATCATGAATTCATCAGTTTTACTTATATAATATATTCCAAATGGATTAACACCTTTAGCTTCATTTGGTAAAGTTGGTAAATATTTTTGCGCATTTTCACCTAATATTATTATATTTTTAGGCATAGGAGATTTATTTGTTGTTATTAGTGGAGAACTTTTAGGTGTTTTCATATTATCTTGATCTTCTGTTAATCGTAATAATTCTGGATTACGAGGTTTATAAGGAGTAGGTATTATCATCTTTTGAATATCATGATCGGTTTTAATAGCAACCTCTTTAACATCATTAACAGATGATTCAACATTTGATAAGGCTTTTAATATTGGTTCATAATGTTTTACTTTTTCTTCTGATGTATATTTATCGTTTAAAACTGTTTTTCTATAGTTATTTTGTAAATTTTTTTTAAGATTAATTATTTTTTGGATATTTTTTGGTGTATATTCAACGTGTCCGAGAATAGGGGACGCGTTATTGTTGTCACCTTCATCTTCATCTTCATCTTTTTTTATAAAATTTAAATTTTTTTCGGATTGTTCTAAATCTGATTTTTTAAAAGTTTTTTGTAAATTTTGTCTAAGATGAATTAATTGTTTCATTTTTTCTGTTTCGTTTTCTAAGTTATTTCTGACCTTGGAATTGTTTTGGTCTTCAAATGTTATATTTTTTTTAATTTTATTTTTTAATTCATTTTGAATTTGTTTGATATCCATTTATTATATAACAAATAATTTTCATCGTTCATCAATACTTAAAATATCATTACCTTTATTGTCATAGATAAAATTTTTTATTATGTCTATTGTTATGAAACAATATGTTTTTATTTTATTTTTTTTATCATATGTTTTACAATAAGTTCTAAAAATGTCTTTAAATTTGTCTAATAGTATAATTTTGCTAATAAAATCGGACCATATTTTTTAAATATAATAATTTGACTGATTAAAAACAATTATAACAGTTAAATTATTTCTTATTGTTTTTATATCTACTGAAGTATAGCTTTGTGTTAAATAAATAACACTAATATTCTTTGATCTCGATCTTATAAAATATTCCATTATCAACTTTTGATCTTCTAAAAGAAAATCATCAATAACCACTACACTATTAGGTTCACAATCATCAACAGATATTATATCACCATCAGAAAAATGAATGTTTATAGAAGATATTCCATCAAATATTTTTTTTAATTTTTTATAAACTGGCTGATCAATATTTTTTGTAAAAATATATAGATTTTTATATGGAATCCAATAACTTATAATCATATTATACAACAAAGTTGTTTTACCACAGCCAGATGCTCCTACCACTAAAACTCGTGAAGGTATTTCAAATAAAGATTTTTCTTTACTATCATCTTCAATATATTTTTTTACCATTAATTTATCCATTTATATACAAAAAAAATATATATATATATATTTGCTATCATAAATAATAATGTATAATATTTTTAAAAAATACGATCAATATATTGAAAGATCTCAATATAAAACTTTTTTACCTGTGAATAATTCACAACTTAATACACCTAATAAAACTACAATTTTTAGAATAGATAATATGGATGATTTTCTGAGCATTAGAGATGCAAAGTTTTATATTTATGGTAGATATTTGCAAAAAGATGGAAAAGATTATCCTAAAGAATCAAAAATACAACTAATTGATAATTTTCCTGCATTTTTATTTACTAGAATTGAAGTTAAAAAACATGGTAAAGTCTTGGATGAAATCGAAAATCCAGGAGTTGCTAGTACAATTAAAGGTGTGTTAGATTTTTCTGTGGATCCAAACGGACCAATTATAAACTCAGGATTTTCAAGCAAATATAAAAGTGGAGGTCGTTTTAATGTTATGGGTAAATTATCACAATTCGGATTAGGATGGTTTAAAGACCAAATATATCCTGTTTTCCAAGGTGATATGGAAATAATTTTTACGAGAAATACAGATGATGATGCATTGTTAAAAAAAGTTGTTATAGGAACAGAAGATGGAAAAATTATTATTGATGAATTTACACTTAGAATTCCAGTTTTAGAATTCAATCCTATGTATAAAGTTTTATTGTTAAATGATTTAAAAACAATTTCTCAAGAAAAAAAATATATTTTTAATTTTAAATCATGGCAATGTATTGAAGAAAGAAATATATCAGGAAAAACCATAAAACTCGATTTAACAACTCAATATCGAAGTCTTAATAGTCCTTTGTTTGCGGGTGTGGTATTTCAAACAAACAAGTTAAATACTCAAGAACATGATCCTTGTGAATTTGATCATTGTAATGTGAAAAATTTTAGGTTTGAAATAAATGGAAGACGTTATCCTGAAGAAACTCAAGATCTAGATTTTAAGAATGAAAAATATTGTGAGGCTTATGATAGTTTGATGGATTATAAAAAAACTTTTCATAAAACTCATCAAGACCTTCCTTTGATGTATAATGATCCAAACGATTTTAAAACATTTAGAACAATATATCTTGTAAACATGACTAGACAACCAACAAATATTTCAGCAACTAAACAAAATATTATTTTACATGTGGATTTCAATGAAGATTTACCTAAAAGTACAATTTGCTATGTATTTTTCGTTAGAAATGATGAATTTTTATTTGATATTGAAAAAGGAACAATTGAAGAATCTTTTACTAATTAAATTAGATAATAGATTTACACTTCTTTTAAGAGAATTATTTTCATGTCTTTCTGACAACAATAATAATACTCCACCTCTTTCTGGAATAAATTTTTGTGTTTTCAATAGAAATATTTCTATTGAAAAATAATTTTAATATTTATTTTGTTTTTTTTAGTAGGAAATGAGGGGTGGGTGGGTCCAATACACCCAGCCCTTTCTTTCTATTGAAAAATAATTTTAATATTTATTTTGTTTTTTTTAGTAGGAAATGAGGGGTGGGTGGGTCCAATACACCCAGCCCTTTCTTTCTATTGAAAAATAATTTTAATATTTATTTTGTTTTTCTTCAATTAGATCAAGATAAACAATAAAATCATCACCAAAATTAACAATATCACCATTTTGATCAAGAATATATATTTTTATCTTTTGAATTGTTCTTACATTTACTTGTCTGTACATTATTGGATTACATCTTATAAAAGGATTATTTGAATCATAATAAAAAACAAACAAAAGTTCCTCTTCGATAACTTTTTCATCAATAGATGAAACAGACTTTTCAATTATGTTGCAATGTACTTCTAATAATTGTTTATTTATATTATTATCTAATTTTTCAGAATCTCCTACATGTTTATATAAAAAATTATTATCAATCCCTAAACTTAATTTTAAATTTTCGTCTATCAAACAAGTATTTTTTGAAGTTAATTTAATAAAATTATTATCATTTAGTAATTTGATATTTGAAGGTAATATACTATTCAATTGATCAATTGAATAGTTACCTTCAATTTTAGTTTTATATATTTTATCAGATTTTTTTGTTTGGCTAAATATAACACCGTTTATATTTTTTAAAAAACATTGTGTATAAAAAATTGGTTTGTTTGATCCTGTTATTGTATATTCAATATCAGGACCTAGTTTCCATGAATCAGGCCATACCCTATTTATAGGGATTAAATATCCCATATAATCAAAACCTAAACAATTTGATAAATATTCATCAAAACTTAGACCGATTGAGGCTGTAATATTTAAAAAATCATCAATTAATTCAAGACTTATTTTAGGAAAATCATAACAATTCATTAAATTTTCAATTTCATTTATTGTGTATATTCCTATTGGAATTTCAATCTTCAGTATTTCACCATTTCTACCTAATCTAATTGTACATTCTTGATCTATATTTATATATTTTTCTTCAGAAGTAGGACAATACATTAAAGTATTGACAACTAATGAAAAATCAAATTCTGTATTTTCAAATCCTAAATTTTTTTTAAATTTTTCATCTAATTTATAATAACAAGGTGATTCAATTTGAATTTTTTTATCATTATAAGATAAGAATACCGGTTCAATTAATTTATTTAAATATGAAATGCTATATAAACCTTTTTTTATATATATTTCTTTATGTTAAATTTCTATTTTACAATCTGATTCAAGATTAATCAAATTTAAACTTTTTAAATATATTGATTCGAGACCTATTTTAAATTTATTATTATCATTGAATTCTGGTTGTGGTAAATGAATATAACCATTTTTTTTTTACTTTTATAAATACCATTTATAAAAGTTTATATATTTTTTTTTCTAATTTATTCAAAATCAATCAAATGCATTGATTTTCCTTTGTTTAATTTTTTCATTCCTTTATAAATAAGATTAAATTTTGTTTTCGAATTTTTATATAACGATATATTTTCATCTGCCATTTCATCATTATCTAAATATCTATTTGGTAAAAATACTCTAATTTTATTATCTAATACAACAGTTATTGTTTTACCATGCTCTGTATCAAAATATTCGAAAAAAGTCACCTCATATTTTTTTCCTTGTTCTAATGTATCTAATTTTACAAAATCATATTGAGTGTTGCCGCATTTATTTAAAGATGCTTTAAAATTTTCCATTTCTATTATTTATTATAATAAAAATAAAAATTTTTAAACATCGAAACATTAAAACATACATTTAAGCATAACAACATAACTACGTAAATCAATTAATTATGTTCACGTCGACGTTTAGTGTTTTTACGTTGTCGTTGTTGATTTTCACGTTCACGTTCACATTCACGTAGACATTGTTGATTTTCATGTTTACATTCGATGATCAAATTAGTAGAACTATCACTATAACTTTCAACTTTTTCATTTCCCATTTCTATTATTTATTATAATAAAAATAAAAATTTTTAAACATATATCAAAGCATAACTACGTTGAATAATTACGTATAACTGTATAAGTATAAGCTGAATAATTACGTATAATATTAATAATAATAATAATATATAATATATCAACGTTTGTGTAGCTAGACTGATTATTTTTTTTTAACATCCGTTATTGCAGTGTTATCTAATATATAGGGTGACAATAATACTTATTGTATACATTTACAGAATGTTATCATTTGTCGAATACAAAAATTATATTATTTAAATAGAGTGTTTTATACTATTACACATACTTGAGTAGTGTGGCTCAGTTGGTAAGGCGTTAGGCTTTGAATGCATTCATAGTAGGTTCGATACTGGCTGGGGGGAATTTAGTCCTGATAATTACAATGCTACAACATGTGGCTTGTTCAACTATATGTTAAGTATAGTTGGATTTAAGGCGCTGCAGCTTGTAATATCATTACAAATGTTCTCCTCACTGGTCCCTGGAGTCTACAAATAACGACTTCTCATTGTGTTGTGCTACAATGATGGTGAAAGTAGTCCCTGCTGTACAGAAGTTTGAAAAAAAAAATAATAATAATAACAATAATAAAAAAGTGTGAGGTTCGGATGTCTGTACAGCAGGGACAACTTTTGTAAATTTTTTGCATTTTTTTTTCAATTGAAAATATTTGTTATTATTATTATTATTATTAAATATTTTAAAGTCTGATAATTTATTTAATAATTGATATTATCAAGTCGGAACAACACAGATATTATTTATATACTTATCTACACTACATACTAAAAGTTTACCCCTCACTTCATATTTTTGATTTAAGTATAACTCCGGTAATATTTATGTTAGAAAGTTCATTTTTGCTTTAAACATTTTTAATTTTAATTCTCTTTAAGTCCCCCTCATAGTCTGATAGTCTAAAATTATTTCCAAAGATTTTTGGAAAAATCAAAAAAAAAAAATTTTGCAATATAAAATGAGCGATGAATTATTAGAAACTATACATTGTCTTAAATGTAAAAAAGAACAAAAAATTTAAATCCTATTAAAATGGTCGATGGAGAATTTCAACAAAATGTTTGGATTGTAAAACAAATAAAAGTAAATTTACAACATCATCTGAAATTGAACAACCCGTCACCAATAAAGAACTTCATAAACCAGCCAGATTAAGATTTCCTAAAAGAAGGATTAACACTAAAGGTATTGATGATTTATGGGTTGCTGATTTAGTGATAATGAGAAATTATTCAAATGAAAATGAAGGTTATTGTTATATAATTACTGTTATAGATACTTTTTCAAAATTTGTATGGGCATTACCACTCAAAAATAAAGATGGTATTAGTGTTTCAAAAACATTTGAAAAAATAATAAAACAAGCTAAATCACAAAAACATCGACCACCAAAATTACTACATGTTGATAAAGGCTTGGAGTTTGTAAATAAACATTTTAAACAAACTTTGGAAAAATATAATATTCATATTATGTATCATACTCAAAACAAAGAAAAATCTGCAATTATTGAGCGATTTAATAGAACATTAAACGGAAAAATGAGAATATATTTTGAAGTTCAAAAATCTAAAAAATGGTTTAACATTTTACAATCTTTAATAGATAAATATAATTTTGATGATATACATAGATCTATTGGTATGAAACCTTGTGAAGTAAATTAATCTAACGAAGACCTTGTTCTACGCAAATTATTTTATACAAAAAACAAACCTAAATTAAAAATAAAATTTAGCGTGGGTGATAGAGTCAGAATAAAAGCTTATAAAAAAACATTTGGTAATAAATACAGTAATAATTGGACAAGATAAATATTTATAGTTAATGAAATTTTAAACACAAATCCTATAACCTATAAAATTATAGATTTAAACAATGAAGCGGTTGAAAGGAGTTTTTATAACGAAGAGATGCAAAAAACAAAATTTTAATTGTTATTTAATTTTTCTATATTTAACGCGTGCCCCATTCGGGCACGCGTTATTATTGTCTCCAGATATTATGAATTGTTATTTTTAATCGAAATTATTCTATTAATAAATTGAATCTAAAAAATAATAATATTTTTTATAATAAATAATGAATATATTAAATATTACTGAACCCTTAGTTAAAGAAATTGATAACAATAATAAAATGAATATATTAAATATTACTGAACCCTTAGTTAAAGAAATTGATAATAATAATAAAATGAATAACAAAAAAACATATCCTCCCAAAATTTGTGATAAATGTAACTTAACAGTTGATAGCAAAAATTGGGCTGCTCATTTGAAAACTATTCGTCATCAATCAAATGATATAGATCAAACAATTGTACCTTTTAGATATAATAAAACATACAAAGGATTACCAATTAATCAAGAAAAACAAAACAAATATAATTATTTGAAATTAATGAAAAATGATATAAAAAAATATATGAAAAAATTTTCAAAAAAAGATAATTTATATGTTGAATTTTGTGCTATTGAATATCATGATAATACTGAAATAATTAAATATAATTTACATAAAATTCCAATTTATGGAAATATTTTCATTATTGATCAAGAAGATGATAATACTAGAAATCCTTATATTTCTAAACTATTACATTCACCAAGTTGGTTATAACTTTGTAGAATAGCCAATGATATGATAATTACAACAGGTAATTATAGACATCGTTTTCTAGAAGATGTTAAGGTTGTTCAAGATTTAGGAAATATTAAAATGTGTAAATTTTTTATGGGATCTTAATATTAAAATAATATTAAATTAAATAAATCGACTATATGTTTCACATTGTTTTTAAATGACATGAGTTAAAGGAAATGATATCTATAATACAACAGACGAGAGGTGGAATAGTAAGTAGGTCAACTCTTATCTGTTTTTAAAAAATGTATTTTTAATAGAATAATTTCTATTAAAAATTTGAATGTAAAAAAAAAAAATAATATCCTCTATAATAAAGAATGGAAAGTTTAAATAAAATTGATTCCTTAGTTAAAGGAAATGTTAATATTAATAAAATGGATAACAAAAAAACATATCCTAACAAAACTTGTGATAAATGTAACTTAACAGTTACTTACAAAAATTGGTCTAGACATTTGAAATCTATTCGTCATCAAACAAATGATGTAGATCAAACAATTAAACCTAAGTTTAATAAAACATACAAAGGTAGAACAACAAAACAAATAAGACAAAAAAAAGAGAAAATACCAAAAACAAATAACAAACAAATAAGAACAAAAAAAGAGATAATACCCAAACCACATAGAGTTTTCAATTTTAGTGCAAAAATGTTTGAAAAGAACAACATGATTCGCCCTATTTTAAAAAATGAAGAAACAGCATTTCAAAGTAGATTGAAAACTTATGTTATTAAAAATAATAATATGGGTATTAAAGATCCACAAGTGTTTTTAAATCGTTTAGATAACCCAGTAATAGGACGCATTAAACATGAATTAAAAAAGAAAGATTTAAAAGTAAATATTATGATGTTTGCTATATATAAGAAAGGTAAATCTGAAGAAGATATGATATATAAAGAATGTAATTTTAAAGAAGATATGATATATAAAAAATGTAATTTTAAAACACAAAATGAAATTTTAACAAAAAATTCTAACTTAAATGAGTTTTATACAAATGTAAATATTACAATTGTAAATGAAATAGAAGATTTTGTAATGAAAGAATCTCAATGGAGACTTGATCATATTTTAAGTTTGGGAATAAATATAAATAAATATGTTCCTTTTAAAGGTTCTTCATAATATATTCCATTACCTGAAGATATTCAAAATAAACACGCTGTTATAAATGTTCAAAATGAAGATGATAAATGTTTTCTTTGGTCAATACTCTCTGCTCTACACCCTGCTGAACAAAATGCACAAAGAGTTACAAACTATAAAAAATGGGAAAAGGAATTTGATGAAGAATTAAAAGGTATTTATTTTCCAGTAAAAACTACAAACGTTCCAAAATTTGTTAAAAGAACAAAAGATATTTCTATTAATATTTACTATCTAGAAGAACAAGGACAATATATAATTTTACCACTAGAAATAACTAAAATTGAAAAAACTAATCATATAGATTTGTTGTATTTAAGAGAGGATAATGAGAATAAAGGTCATTATTGTTGGATTAAGGATTTATGGAAACTTGTTGGGAGTCAAATTACAAAAGATGGTCATAAAATAAAGTTATGTAAAATGTATTTAAATAGTTTTGATACGAAAATAAGTTAAATGAACATAAACATTATTGTGGTAATAATAAAGCTGCTAAAATGATTCTACCAGAATCTTTTAATAAAACTTTAGAATTTGAGAAGTATAATCATTCTTTTAGAATCCCTTTTGAGATTATTGTTGACTATGAATGTACACTCGTACCAATATACACTTGTCAACCAAATGATAAAGAGTGTTTTACAAAATGTTATCAGAAACATATACCTAATAATTTTTGTTACTATATTAAATATAAGTATTTCTGATGATATAAAAATATAGTACTCAAAAATGAACATTACAAAAAAAAAAAAAAAAAAAAAATTATAATTTAATACAATAACCTTAATCTATAAATAATTTGAATATTGTTGGTTCTTTTAGGTTGATTAACCCAGCTAAATTGGTGTTTGACATCTGCTATATCTGAAACTCGACTTTTATGTTAACATTATAAAGAGAAAAAAAAATTAATATATATATATAAATGTATAAGTATTACATAATTTAGTTAATTATAAACCGGTACCAAGTTGCACTGATTTTTACTATAATTTTTCGTCTATCAATTATCACGTAGTATATTTAAGTTTCGACAATTTCTTCAACTGTTATATTGTTATCTTTTTGTATTTTATTCTTATCCACGTGATATACTACATTGACTTTATCCTTGGTTTTGCTATTAGTTTTTTTACCCCTATTTTTTACATATCTAATTATTTTATATGTTATTACCACTATTGTTATTATTATTAATGCTGTAATTCCGGTAGAGTGAATATTTGTTGTTTTTTCTTTAGCATTATCTCTTAAAAGATTTTCTATTTCTCTATTTAAAACTGAAAGTGATTTAGCATGAAGTTTTAAGTCATTGAATTTTCTGGGTATTTCAATCGTATCTACGTTATCGTGTGGTACATTTTGTTTCATGATTATCTTATTTAAGTTTTTGGTAAAGTTAGGTAGATGGAAAGGAGGTTAGTAGTCTTTTGAAAAATGACTTTGGTTTTTATATTTTGAAATTATGAGAGTGTTTTTTGTAAATGCTTTGCAATTAGTTTTTAGGGACAATAGGCCTGTTTGATTAATAATCGTGTTTTCCGTTTCTTCTCCACAACTAATAACTATTTCCATCGGTTCGGGAGTGGCATATAACCATTGGTTATTATTTTTTAAGTGGTACCAAATATCGTGGACCATGTTGATCGTCTTAACCTCACAGTTGGATGGTATAATGTTACCCTTTTTAAACATTTGGAATTCACAATTCGGCTTAATTGCGTTAGATAACGGGATGCTTACACTGCAAATCGTATTCATTCTAATATATTTACACTTGTCCACCTGATCTTGAGAAAAAAATGTATAGTATTGTTTATTATTTTCTACGACTAAATATTCTTCAGGGGATTGTATAAAAATAAACCTATTCTTATTGATGTTTACCGGTAAGCTAATAATACGATATAAATTAAAATTTAGATTTTCTATTAGTGGTACATTTATTGAATAAATAATTAAATTATTCTGATAAAATATATTTAAATCTATAATTTTCATATAATCAAAGTAATTTTTAATGTTTATTTCAATTGGCATGTTTAAATTTGAAGGTAAATTTATTTTTACGTCTTTAAATTGATCTAATAACTCAGTTGGTTTTAATATCTGTGGATTTATCTGCCCTCTGTGGGCTGTTATTACTGTGTTTAATAAAATTGAAGTTTCTTTTGAAAATTGATTGATGAGCTCATTGTATATTGAGTTATATAACATAATATATTCCTTTATATTTACTATCTTTAATTCTTCCTTTTGACTATTTACTTCAAAATTTATTTTATTTATATAGCCATTCAAATTATTTTTGATTTTAATAAAATCTGATGAAATTGTTGTCACTGAATCAAGAGTACTTTCAAAAATTTTAATTTGATCTTTCTGTATTAAAAGTGTTTTTAATTGTTTTTCTTCAAAATTCTAATTTTATTTTGGTATTCTTCACCCTCTTCCTCAGTCAAAACTCCAAATAGGGCTCGTTGTAATTTTCCAATCCCCCCGAAAATGAGCTTCGTTTTGTTCTATAGTCCTTAGGGTTTACATTTTATTTTTTATCGATATTTAAATATTGTTGTAGAACATCTCTTTCCTCATTAATTTTGTCTAATAGTACTGCGTTAATTTTTTTTAAATTTATACATATATCATTAATGTCTGTTGATTTATTTTCAAATTTTTGGCAAATTAGTTTAAATCTATTAAAATATATATTTATGAACTCATAACTACTTTCGTAATTCGAAATATTATAAAACGTCAAAAAATTCCATTGAGAAATAGCTATGTGTAGTGGGGATATATTCTCGAAATAAATACCTGGGTTGGTAGTGAATTGTTTATTTTCAAAAAAATTTTGATCTCCCTTAGTTTACTCAAATACCATAAATGTAATTATTATTAATTTCATGTTAATTGCTTTAACTTTTTCTGGTCGGTAAATCATGCTTAACCGTAACAAAGAATAGATAGGTAAGTAACTAACTAAAACCCTGAATAAATAGAGAAATATACTAGTATTTATGATAAGCTATTTTACTCACCCAGTTATCGAAGTATGATTATTCTATGTTGTTTGTATGGGTGTGTAGTTTGAAGACTTTGTTGTATGACCGTTTCTATACTATTCATTATTAAGACTGATTCTTGTCTATACTATTAAAATGCTTCAGTAATCGGTAGTATGTTTTTTTTTTGCTGTGTTTTTTTTTTTTTTTTTTTTGTAAATATTGAGCCTACGTTTGTTAATTATTATTATTATTCTCATTCATTTACATATAACAGTTCATATTACTATATTAGTCATATTATTAAATATTAATTTGATATTTTATAGTCCTAAATCGTGACCTCTTTAGCATTATGATGTATTGTGAATTCTTGGATATTACATTTCAGTTGGTAAACAACAAAAAAAAAATTATTAATATATCAAGTGCAATCTCCTTATATTCTAAACCATTCTGTGGTTATATATTATATATCTAATATTAATTACTATATACCCAAAATATATATTTATACTAATATGCAATATATCAAACTTAAAACCCATTAAGTCCGAAATTTTTTTTTTTCAAATTTGAAGTTGATTTTAATTAAAAGCTTACCTTACATACTCAAGGAATGATTGTCTATAATTTTTTTTTTTTTTTTTTTACTCTGTTTTTAAGATAAGTTCCGTAACCATATGGTAACGCTAGGAGCATACACTACCCAATTTGTAATAATCATATTTTTATCAAATAAATATTGTTATAGAATGTATACAAATTTAACAATACAATAATTAATTAGAGGTCAATTGTATTAATTATTACATAAATATTTAATAATTATAAATATCGCAATAAAACTAAATACTTATAAACTAATTTATTTTTTATGGAAATTAACGAAGCAATCGATACATAATCCAACGTCACATTTCACACACATTGTCCGTCCTACCGATTTACAACCATCTTTTGCACACCTCCTTCTTTTCTTCTCTTGAGTAAATGAAACTAAGTGGTCCATACGGTCATATCTAATATCATTGGAAACACGACTGTCGGATGATGACAGAGATTTTGATGGTCTTCCTGCGCCTATTCGAGCTATTCCATATCTTTGTAAATATGTAAGCACTACTTCACGGCGGAAATCCAACTGGGTAATTTGTTTAGAATTAACTTTTTTGTACAAAGTCCAACTGTTGTTCATTGGAATTTCCAATAGCCAAGTAAAAATTGGCCACCACCATTTTTTACCTCTTACCCCAATTCTATAAGTGGCTATGTTTTGATCCATCTGATCAGTTCCACCCATATACTGGTTATATTGAGCAATAAGTTTAGGGTGACTTACATTTATATGCTTTTTATGTTTTTGTGAATATCTTCTTACACTTGAAACATTTTCAGTGCCGACATCAGTAGAAGCCATTGTAACAACTGCATTATCCATCCATCTAACCAACAAAATACCCTCATTTTTTTCTATTGCAGTTTCAAAACTTCCACGTTCTTTTTTTGAAAATTTTTTTTGTCGGTCAAAGGACAAGTTTTTGGTATTCTATTCTGTCGTATAGTACCAATCGCTGAGTAACCCAAATATTTGAAATAATTAAAAACATTTAACCCAGTAAATAAGTTATCCATGTACAACGAGTATGGTAATTTTTTTTTAGAATCGGGTAAGTCTTCAAGCATTAAAACAAGAGGTGATACTGCTTTTCCAAATATTGAATTGTATTTTTCATTTTCACGAGGATCTTTGCCTTGGTACAATTCAAAATTTACGAGATAACCATCATTCGTATTGACACACCACATTTTGTAACCAGACCGTATTGGTTTGCCTCTAATAAATTGCTTACATCCATGCTTACCAAAGTACTTCACCATTGATTCGTCATAAGCAAGATGTTTTTGAGGTACAAAATTTTCTAAACATTTATTTCTTATCATATTCATAAGAGGTCTAATTTTCCAAGCCTTATCTTTAGCATTAATTTGTGTATTATCAACACAATGAATAAAGCGACATATTTGCAAAAATCTATCACGGCGCATTGCATTACATACAGCTTTATTATTCATATCATCCATAGAGTCCCAAAAAGATTTTTTTGAAGGTAATTTATTATATCCGCTAAGGTATAAAATACTAATAAAACATCGAATTTCGTCATGCGTTATATGTGGATCTGGACAATTTAAAAAAAGTGCATAACGTCTAGTTTCATCCACGAGATAATTAATTATGTCATAATCCAAAAAAGTTTCAAAAATGTCTACTATAGATAAGTTTTTATACTTTGAAAAATCAGGTTGAGGAAACTTCAATTGAAGCTCTTCAAAATCTCCCCCTTTTATCCACGTAAAAGATTTCTTACCAGTTTTAATTTTTTTCATCCACTCATCAGTACTTTTCACGCTTACATGTTGATATTGTTCACTCGATGTCCCAGATTTACTGCTCAAACTTTCTTCAGGATAAATGTTATCATCACCAATACCACCGTACCTCTTATTATTGGCTAATTTAATTTCTGCTTTAGATCGTAATTGTCGTGCTGATAAATTGTCAACTTCACCATTGTTTTCATCTCCGGAATCTTCATCAGTTTGAACACACGGTTCGGGTGGTTCAATAAATATCTCATCTGCATCTATGTCATCATTATATAAAATGTCTAATGCTTCAGACAGCGAAAATCCAGTTCTGTTGAAAAATAAATAATATATGTAGTACAGGCGCCTAGCGTTACCATACGGTAACATCAAACTTTTAACTTTCATAACTTATTCAATATTGGATAATATCACACTTAATTTAGTTAATATTAATCCTTATAATATACTGAATATGTATAAATACAAATTATATTTGATTCATATATTTTAAACATATTTAATTTACTTACTCGAAATTGAAATCCATGCTTTACGAAATAATTTTCAAACTAAATTGAATTTGTTGATAAATATTTAACGTTCGCATATACTATCGATATTTATATATAAAATTAATCACTGGGCCATTATCGACGATATGCACTATCGTGGAACTGGATAACCCAATAAGTTTAAAAATAGCATGCACTCAAACACAACTATAATTGTGTTACCATACGGTTACGCTAGTCCTTAATGGGTTAAAATATATATTATATATAATGCGTTTAACTGTACTTTCTTACCTATGTTATTTCTTTATTTTCTCGACTTTTAATTTTTTTTAGTTGACTAACGTGTTTATAGTCATGAACTAACTGTCCATTCTTGGTTATTTCCACTATATATGTAACCTCTGATATTTGTCGTATAATTTTGAATGGCCCCCCGTATCTATATGCAAATTTCGATCCTTTATTTTCTATCTTAACTAAGACTTTTTCCCCTATTACAAATTTTATTTGTTTTTTATGTGAATCATAATGTTTTTTATTTTTTAGAAACTTTTCCTCCAGAAATTTTGGTAACTCGTCTCTTATGTTATTTAATTTTTCTAATTCGTTTAAAATTTCTGGTGCTGTATCTGTGCTAATAAGATTATAATCGAAAATTGATTTTGGGTGATAACCGTGCAATAGATAAAATGGAGACTGATTTGTTGTTTCATTGACCGATGTGTTGTATCCGAAAAGTACATATTTTAAATATTGATTCCAGTGATTTGTTTTTTCCTGTACAAAATGACTTATCATATCGATTAAAGTACCATTAAATTTTTCGGTTTGTCCCTGACTCTGGGGGTGGTAAGCTATGGAATTAGATTTTTGTATATTTAGTGCTTTTAACAGGTCTTTTACCAATTTATTTGTAAAGTGAAGCCCTCTATCTGAATGCACTTCCCCTATCGCCCCGAATTGTAGTATTACATCTATGAGAAAAGCTTCCATTGATTTTGAGTCGGCATGTTTATATGCCTTCGCTATGGCATATTTCGTAGTTGCGCAGGTGCCTACTAGAATGTAATAATATCCATTACTCGGCGGATTGATTGGCCCTATATAGTCAATAATGAACCTCTCGAAGGGCCTTCCTGTCATTTTTGGTGATGTTAACATATGACCGTATGTAGCTCTTTTATCAGCCTTTCGTTTTTGGCAACTTAAACATGAAGTTACAAATATGCGGATATCTTTATACATGGTTGGCCAGAAATAACGTTCTATGATTTTTTTGTATGTTTTGTCTACTCCAAAATGGGACGCGAGTGGATGTTCGTGAAAGTTACATAAAATTTCGTTTTTACGACAATTGGGTAATGCTATTAACTGTACTGTGTTCCCTTTGGACGTATGATTGTACATAAGAATATTTTCTTGATTTAAAAAGTAATTTTTCGATTTTCTTATCCATACTTGGTCCGATATATCCGGGTTGTCTAATGCTTGTATTATTTTATTAAGTATTGGGTCATTACGTTGTTCTATCAGTAAATTAATAACTGTAACGTGGCAAATGGTTAGGTCATTATCCTTTTGCAGTTCTTTTTCATACGTGGGTGGATCGAATACCGGGTTTCTTGACATCGTGTCACACACTTGATTTAAAAGTCCTTTTCGATATTTTATTATGAAGTCAAAATCAATTATTTTACTTTTTAGTCGTTGAATTCGCACTGATAGAGTTTTAATGCTGTCTAGATATCTAAGTGGGGCGTGGTCTGTCCAAATTTCTACTTCGACACCATATATATATGTGCGGAATGTTTCTAACGTAAATACTATTGCTAGCAATTCTAGTTCTATTGCACTATATTTTTCTTCTGTTGTGGTTAACCGCCGGGATACGAAATAAACAGGGTGTAGTTGCTTATCTTCTTCTGTTTTTTGCAATAAAGTTCCTGCTATACCGATTTTGCTTGCATCTGTCCATATTATTATAGGTAACCTCGGGTTAAAGTGTTTTAGAAGGGGTGGACTGGTTAGTTTGTTTTTTAGATTTTCAAATGCATTTTGATGTAATATGGACCATTTTATGGGTGATTTTTTGGTGGGATAATGTCCCCGAGTTAGATCAGTTATCGGTGATATTAATTCTGCAAATCGAGGGATAAATTTTCTAAAAAAATTGCACAAACCCAAGAAACTTCTTGTTTGTTTTATTGTTTTGGGGGTCGGAAAATTTTTTATTGCAGCTAGACCATCAGGATTTGGTTTAACTCCGTCCTGATTTACTATTTGCCCGAGTATCTTAAGTTCAAAATATCCGAATTTACACTTTGTAGCTTTTAATTTAAATCCTGTTTCTCTTATTCGCTGTAATAATTTCTCTAGTACTATTAATAGGTCATAAAATGTTTTTGCGTAATTTATTATATCGTCAACATAGTTAATTGTTCCAACATATAATAATCCAGCGAGAGCTTTTGTTACTGCTTTTGAAAACTGTCGTGGTGAATTTTTATAACCAAACTGAAATCGTGTCCATTCGTACAGCCCAAATGGTGTTATAAATGCTAATTTGTACCTATCTGTTGTTCCTAATAGAATATTCAGAAATCCCTGTTGCATATCCATTATATTAAAATACTTTGCCCCTTCTAAACAATCGAAAACCGTTTGCATATGAGTTATTGGGAAATTTTGATGTGGTACCTGTTTATTCAACCGTCTATAATCTATCACTAATCTCTTCGAACCGTCTGCTTTGTTCACTAGAAATGCCGGACTGGCGTATGAGGAAATAGATGGAGTTATAAGACCAGATTTTAGTAATTCATTAATTTGTCTCTGTAGTTCCTGTTGTTCTGTCAACGCTAATCTATATGGTGGCAAGTTAACAGGTTCTGTTGTTATTGTTGGTATAGGTACGTCTCCTACGTCTATTGCCCCTAAGTCCATGGAATGTTTGGCAAAGCAATCTGTATATTTATTTAAAATTATTTTTAATTGTGTCTGTTGTGTTTGGGTTAGCTCCGGGTTTATATCAAATTTTAATTCGTCCGTGTTTTGTTTATCTATATATTGTGTACTGTTATATTTTAATATTTCATTATCGTTGTTCAGGTTACTTTGTTTTAAGTTGGTTATATGATGAAATCTTGTTTTTTTGTGTCTATCTAGTAATTTTTCTTCTTTTTCATTCATTGGTATATTACGATATTCTCTAATATAGCTTCTGCACACCTCGCAAAACATTACCTCTCTCCCCTCGGTCCAGTAAGGATGGTTCGTATATTCATGAGATTTTAATGCTGATTCAGATGTTGACAGATGTTGACAATCCTGGCAAAACTGAGTGTACCACATAATAGGTGTTTTGTTTACATCGTTATTTTTTATTTCTACGGGATTGTTTATAATGTTAATATTGTCTAATGAGTATTTTTTTTCATTAAGATTAGATAAATTTAATCGATTGTAGCATTCGTCTAAGTGCCGATTTGTATGTTTTGTAATAATATTTACATCGGGTATAACTGTATACATGCATGTGTTATGTAAAGTGAGTGGTGATGACTCTTGATTTATTAATGCTGGAGTCCAATGATTATTTTCATGAATTACTCCTATCGTCGGTCGGTTTTTTTTCCAGTATATTATAGCGGTGTTTAATACGTTATTATCTGTGTTTTTGTGTTTAGAGATTATTGTTAAATTTTTAATAAATTGGTCTGCTAAATATGCCAAGTCATCTTCTGTCATATAATATCCCGATTTCGTATTTGGTATATTAATTTTTCTTAGTATTTCTATTGTGGATACCTCTAGCCCTTCTTCCCTCAAACATACACGTATTGCATGTGCACCACAATCACCGTCGGAAGGTACCTCTTCGATTTTGTTTAAGTGTGACGCATCAAATAAAATACTCTCTGTTACGAATAGGACTGTATAATATAAAATAGAATACGCACTTCGTATAATATAAACGATTTTTGATTTATTTTCACATAAGTAATTATAATAATTAATAATATATTAAAATATTTAAAAGGATTAATGGCCGATTAGTTGTTGCGAACGACAACGACGCGCAGACTCGACTCGACTCGACTACTGACGACGGGTCGGTCCGGTAGGGAGGGTGAGTGCGCTCGCTTTCGTTGTGTCGCGACGATCGTCGATCGCGACCGATCATACCGCCCGCCTTAAACGATAGTTTAACAAACAAAATTTTTTTTTAACATACATTAAATTTAACAAAATAGTAATTTCAATAAATCATAAAATAACAAAATATTTCAGAATAACATAATATTGTACAAAGAAACAAGCATTTTTTTTTTTTTTATATAAACTTAATTTTAACATTGTAATTTTACAAAATTTTATTTTTGATCATTTGTGACACAATTACCTTCGAAAGGAAGTGGGCATAGATACCGAATAGCACGACGATATATACCACTGAGGGTCTTTACGGTGGCAACCCTTGGAACACCGTCTCCATCCGGATCTACGTGGAAAGCTTGAACAAGGCCCAACTTCCACTGAAGAGGCGGGGCGTTGTCATCCTTCACAAGAACGATGGAACCTAATTTTATCCTTGGACCCTTTTCGATAGACCACCGTTTACGTTCCTGAAGCTGCGTTAAATATTCGCGGTTCCAACGGGACCAAATTTGCTGAGAAACCTGTATGACTCTGCGCCATCTAGTTAATCGATTTGTTGGTACTGATGATACTTCAATTTCGGGTAAAGCGGTTAACGAGTCGCCAATAAGGAAATGAGCAGGAGTTAAAGGAGCTAGATCTGAGGGATCGGAAGATAAAGGAACTAAAGGTCGTGAATTTAAGCATGCCTCCACTCGTATTAATATTGTATTCAACTCCTCGTATGTAAAGTTTGCGTTGCCTAACGCACGAAATAAATGATGTTTAATAGACTTTATTGCAGACTCCCATAATCCTCCAAAATGAGGAGAGCGAGGTGGTATAAAGTGCCAACGGATGCCGGATTCAGATAATACATTCTGCAATTTTGATTGATGTTCTTCGCTATGAATCAAGTTGCTCAACTCTTGAAGTTGACGATTTGCTCCAACAAAGTTCTTTGCATTGTCCGAATAAATATCCGTACATTTTCCTCTTCGATCGGAAAATCTTCTTAATGCACTTATAAACGATGCACTTGTTAAATCTCCAACCAGTTCAATGTGCACTGCTTTTGTTGCGAAGCAGATAAACACGCAAATATACCCCTTGCTAAGAGCCGCATTTCGCCTCAAACTTGTTTTGATCATTAACGGTCCTGCGAAATCAACACCACAAACTGAAAAAGGACGGCTAGGTTCAATTCTTTGCTTGGGTAGATTACCCATTATAGGTTGAAATATTGTAGGCTTCAGACGAAAACATCTTACGCACTTGGACGAAACTTTCCGCGCAATATTTCGGCCATTTATGGGCCAAAAACGTTGCCTTACATGTGCCAACATTAGTTGCGGACCACCATGCAATAATACATCATGAGCATCTTGAAATATTAAGTAAACAATTGAACTATTCGGAGGAACAAGCATTGGATTTTTTTGGAACTGATCGAGCTGGCTTGCATTTTTTAAACGTCCCCCAACTCTGATAATGTTATTTTCGTCCAGATAAGGACGCAAACGAAAAATATTGCTTTTCGGAGAACACTGTCCGTTTTTTCTTAGATCAGCAATTTCGCACGACCAATTCTGACTTTGAACAAATCTAATAACGCAATTTATTGCATTATTCAAATCATAGGGCAGCAAAGGTCCCGTTTTTTTGTCATTAGGATGAGCAGCGTTATAAATAAAACGTAAACATAAAGCTACTACCCGTAAAAGGCGACTCCAGGTTGAATAGCGAGATAAAAACGATAATTTTGGTTGTTCAGACGTAATCAAACTAATTGTTCGGCGTTCTTCAACTGTGCTGAAGTTGATTTGATTTTTGTTCATAAGCGGCCATTTGGAAGAATCATACTGAAGCCAATTAGGACCTTCCCACCAAAAACTGTCATTTAACATCATTTGAGGTTCTCGTCCACGGGAAATAATATCTGCCGGGTTGTCTTTGGTATCTACGTGCGCCCATTCAGATATGGACGTAATTTCTTGAATTTCACCAACCCTATGAGCGACAAATGTCTTCCACTGTGCCGATGGTGAAGAGATCCAGGCAAGAACTATTGAAGAGTCCGTCCAGAATGTCCTTTGACTGATGTTCATTTTTAATTTTGCAATTATTTTGTCGGCTAAACGTGCCAAAAGGACAGCTCCGCATAATTCTAGACGTGGTAACGAAATCGATTTTAGAGGTGCTACGCGTGATTTAGCGCAAATTAAACGTGAGCTACGCTTGCCTTGATTATTTGTTGTTACAAGATACAAACAAGCGCCAAACGCTTCAATCGATGCATCTGAAAATCCATGGACTTGGACATCTATAATTTCTCCAGTTATTACGATACATCGAGGGATAAATAAATTATTTAATAATAATAGGCTTTCACGAAATTTGTACCAATCAAACATAGTCTCCTCTGGCAATGCTTCGTCCCATCCGATGCCCATCGCCCACAAACGTTGCATTTTTATTTTTGCTTTAATAACAACAGGGCTAATTAGGCCTAACGGGTCAAATATAGTCGCTATTTCCGATAGTATTTGACGTTTGGTAACGATGGTTTTTCTTTCCGAAAGTTTCACTTTATACTTGAAAACGTCGCCTGACGGATCCCATCGAAGACCTAGAATCTTGGTTGAATTTTCGGATAAGTCCAAGATTAATGTAGGATCATTATTTTTGTTTTCAAGACCGGTAAGAAGTTCGGGATCACTGGCTGTCCATTTTCTAAGATCGAATCCACCCTTTAGTAACACTTCTATGATATTGTCACGCAATGTTATTGCCTCTTGCAGAGATTCAGCACCGCCCAGGTAATCGTCCATGTAAAAATCTTCTTTAATTGCATTGCAAGCGTCAGGATACGAATTTGATTCTTCATCTGCTAAACGATGAAGACACGCGGTTGCAAGAAACGATGCAGGAACTGTGCCATACGTTATTGTATTTAACTGGAATTGATGCAATTCTTGATCGGGATCCGGTCTCCAAACTATTTGTTGATAGGTTCTGTGATTTGGAGCGACCCATATTCGACGGTACATCTTGGATATGTCAGCAGTCATTGCATATCTATGCTTACGAAAACGAGTTAATAAATTTATAAGATCCTCTTGAATGCAGGGACCCTTTAGCAAGACGTCATTTAAACTAACTCCAGATGTGGTTTTGCATGATGCGTCAAATACTACTCTTAATTTAGTAGTTACGCTGTCTTCTCTCCAAACTGCGTGATGTGGTAAATAATAATTTTCTTCGATGTTTGAACATAACTTAACTCTAGTCATGTGTTCCAAATCTTCATATTCTTTCATAAATTTCGAGTACTCAATTTTGAGTTGAGGGCTGGATAATAATCGTTTCTCAAGACCGTGGAAACGTCGCGTAGCTGTTGTCTTCGAATCACCTAATTTTTTCGTCTTGTCTCGAAATGGTAGCTGAACAACAAACCTGCCTTGTTCATCTCGCTGTACAGTATTTTCAAAATGTTCACGACACGCTTTTTCTTCCAATGTGAACGCTGTTTTTGAACCAATTTCTTCTGTGCGCCAAAATTTTGAAACTTGTTCTTCGAGCTTAGATAAACTTGTGCATAACGCGACGGTTGATGTTTTACTGATATTTTCACGAGCTTGTGTTGACCCAGCTACAATCCAACCTAGTTGTGTTTCTTGCATAATTAAATTGGATTGAGGAAGCTTAAACTGATTTGTACGCAATAAATCATAGAATACTTCCGAGCCTAAAATAGCGTCGATTCTTTGTGGTTCACTATAAGACGGATCAGCTAATTTAAATTCAGACGGAATTTGAAATCTGGATACGTCGATTTTGGATAGCGGAATATTTCCAGTTAAACGCGGTAATATGTAAAAATCGATATTTACTTTGTAGTTAGACACACGCGATTCGACATTAGCCGATGCCATATACGATGCATTATGGGCTGATTCGTTTATACCGATTATCGTACACGATACGCGCGTTTTATTTAATCTTAACGTTTGCGATATCGATTCGGACATAAAATTACTTTGGGATCCCGAGTCTAGCAATACGCGACATGCTGTCGATTCTCCGCGCGCGTTTCTCATGATTACGACCGCGGTTGATAATAAAATTTGTTTATTTGAGCTTCGTTGGGACGAATGAGCGCTAATAGTTTCAGGATTGGAAACATTTTTTTCCTTTGACTCGTTCGCGACAGTGCTTGCCTTTAGGGACGCCGTTTCATTTTCGGAACCGCCCGCCATGCTCGATTTAGACTTGGGTAGATGTAACAAACTATTATGCGCTTTCATGCATTTGGCACATCGCCGCGAAGTACATTTTTCACCAATGTGATTTCGAAGACAGATTTTACAAAGCTTTAGTTCACTTATTCGTTTTATGCGATCGGATATTGAAAACGCTAATAGGGCTGGACATTTATAAATAGTATGTGCGCCGTCACAGTTATAGCATTTCAAAGTTCCCGTAACGATAAATGAGGACGATTGATCATTTGATTTTTTAAATTTGAAGCTATTTTTTTGAAATTGACGCTGCTGAGGCTGTATTATTTTTAGGCCTCCCGAGGCCTCTATGGCTTCTAGTATCTGACACCGATTTTCTAAATATTCTAGTAATTTATTTACCGATGCTACTTCTGACTTCGACGATTCTATTTCCCACTGTCTTAATGTGCTCGCGTCCAATTTTATAGAAATAAGATGTAAAAGAAGTGATCCCCATTCCTTTGGATTTTGGCCTAGCGACGCGAGAGCCTTAATATGACCGTTTATCGCATCAACGAGCTTACGCAACCCAGTTGACGATTCGTTATTTATATTTTCTAAATCAAATAACTTTTTCGTATGAAGTTGTACAGCGAGTTTTTTATTACTGTACCGCGAAATTAGAGCGTCCCACGCAATTTTATAATTATCCGACGTAGTGTCTAAAAACTGAATAGTTTTTTGTGCGTCACCTGACACTGACGAACGCAAATAAAAGAATTTTTGTATGTCAGTGAGAGAAGAATTTTGATGTACTAACGCGGAAAATATGTCGTGAAAAGCTGACCATTCGGAATAAATGCCCGAGAAATTTGGTATTTCTAGTGGAGCTAATTTGACCATCGGCATAAATTTCGACGTATCAGTCAAAACGGTACTTGCTTTCGAGCTGTCATTAATTTCACTATTTTCAATTTTTTTGTTACTATCATTATTCAACGATTTTTCGGTATGATTGATAATTAAATTTTCGCAAACGGCGACACTCTCAAAATATAAGTCTTCAAAACTAGCTCTATATTTTTCAGTTTCTTCATTAGCATCTATCTCTTCTATAGAAGTTTGGACTGTTTCGAAATCTTGCCAAACTTCTTTTATTTTTTCTTTTCTCAATTTAAGTTGTGTGACGTCTATATCTTCTGTTGCTTTAGCGGTTTGAACGAAGTTACTGAAACGAGTCAGTTGGCCTTTAAGCAGCCCCCTTCGGGTCAACAGAGAACTTATTTCGGACATTTTACGAATAATTTGAACAACGTTACGAGTGAAGGCAGCCCTACATACGACGCTAGTAGCTATAAAGGAAAATTGTACAAGAATAAATAAACTACTGGCGACTAACCTCTATGCTGTTTTTCTGAACTGTGAACGCCAATTACTCTTCTGCTGCACCGACACTCCGTACTCGTACTGAGATTAGTATTATAAAATTATACGAATTTATAATTTTGAATAAATACGTTACCGCACAACGTTTACACGAACGTAAACAATAGTTATCACTGTATTTACGCTGGACTACGGAAACGAAACGATAAGACGATGAATCGATGATAAGCACGACGCGTGCGCGATATTTGAAATATAACGCCGGAGGCTGGACAATAGAAACGAAACGACAGTAGAAACACTAATGTGTTACCACTGTTACCAGGCCTGCGACTGAAGATCAGACGACGGCAACCGAGCCGTAAAGAATAATAACGATTATTCGTATTATAATCCGCGCGTGCGGTCGCGATCGAAAGAATATAATATTATATAAATATAACGATAATACTAACGACACGACGCGACGGCGGCGACGATTTTACGATATATTAAAACTGCGATAACACGCGCAGTCGAAACACAATACACACACACTTAATGGTGACCGCGTAAAAACCCGAAGGCCACGCGAATACAACGACTTTTGTGTATAAATTCACTCGATACTAGCGTGAATATTTGAACACTCACGGAAACGAAATTAAACAAATGTGAAAAATGCGTATTCTTATACGAATAGACGATATTCGGTATTCGCCATCGCACTAAATAAACGAATATTCGAATAAGCTTAAGAAAGCTAGATCACAAACGATTTACTGAGCCTACGCACTACGGCCGTAATACAAACAATACGAACAACACTACTAATAATCCGGTTCGATTGACCATGTTACGAATAGGACTGTATAATATAAAATAGAATACGCACTTCGTATAATATAAACGATTTTTGATTTATTTTCACATAAGTAATTATAATAATTAATAATATATTAAAATATTTAAAAGGATTAATGGCCGATTAGTTGTTGCGAACGACAACGACGCGCAGACTCGACTCGACTCGACTACTGACGACGGGTCGGTCCGGTAGGGAGGGTGAGTGCGCTCGCTTTCGTTGTGTCGCGACGATCGTCGATCGCGACCGATCACTCTCCATCAGTGTGTGGTCAATAATGTCGGTAAAAACAAGTTCCATTCCATTATTATTAATTTTTTTGGTAGACTCATCGTTATTTAATATTGACTTATTTGTGTTGGTGGTTTCGTTATAATTTAATATTGGCTTTTTGATGTCATGAATAGATATTGTTATGCATGTATTACGAAATATGAACCTCAGCATACCGGAAATAATGGGCCATTCTTTTCCGTCTTGTCCCGCGCATATTTTTGGTAATGCTATTCTTTTAATTTGTTGTTCTAAGCAAAATGTCCTCAGGTTTTGTAATGTCGCAAATATGTTATCTTACGTTGGTTTTTCGTAATAGTATTTTTTTGTAATTCAGTATAATAGCCATCGTTTTTCTGTTTTAATGAATGCGATTTCCCTTACACCTATTTTTTGTAAAATTAAATTGTCGATGTTATTAAATTTTTTACGAAACTGTAAAGCGATACCGCGATTCATTGTTAGGCATTCGCTGACGCAATGAGCGATGGCGTCACTTGACTGATCACTGAACAAATCGCCATTTATTTCCTGATATTTATGGTTAAAGTTTTGTTCATTATTGTTAAGCAATAAAAATTGTTGATACTCGTTTCGTATTTCGTGGGAAACGTATTGTGGTTTGGTTTCCTGTATATCCTTTTTTAATTCCTGAGTTTTTATTGGTAATTTAACTTCTTGATTTTCATATCTGAGTAGTATTATATTGTCTTTTAAATTCATGACTATTTGTGTTTTTACCATAAAATCTAAACCTAATAAGATTGGGGCGCATAAATTATCTACTACCACTGCCTGATGGTGTACTATGACTGATGCAATTTGTATTTTAATTATCGTAGAGCCTAAAATGTTTAATTTTGAATTATTGGCTGCTTCCAAGTATATATCGTTAATTGGTTTAATATTGTCAATTAATGTAGTTTTTTTATCTATAACTGTCACGCTAGCTCCTGTATCTAACAGTAGCAATGTCGGTTTATCGTTAATTTTTCCTAATATTTCAATTTTATATTTTATTTGTTCATTTATTTTATAGCAACTATATAATACTTGGTTTATTTTATTGGTTATAATACTATTGTTATTCCTGGTATTTTGAGGTATATCCTTTACAGACCCAGGTGCCTGCAGGAGTTTTAATTTTTTTTGGCCATGACAGTTTCTTTTAATATGTCCAACTTTTCCACATCCATAACACGTCGGTATCTGCCTTGGAGTATTCCCGTGTTGATAGTTTTGATACCGATTTTGTTGTTGTGTAAATGTATTTGGTATACTTTGGCTAGTTTGATTGTATGTGAATCTAGGGTTTTGATGGTTCGGATTAAAATACGGTGGGAAATATTGACTTGGAAATTGTTGATTATAAAATTCGCCATTGTAATTAGTTCTATTTGTATAATTTGGTGTATAATTTTGTACTGATATTTCCCTTTTATCTATGGTTAATATTGTTGAATGTGTTTTTTTTAAATGTTTATCTCTTCATTTAATCTATCTGTACTTGAATTTTGTTTTACATCAGTTTTTCTAACCATTTTTGCTAATTCGTATCTTTTTAAATTTCCTGATATTTTAGTCATGTTAGTGTTATCTAATATTTCGATTTTATTGTATATTTCATCTGGTAAGCCCGCCAATATTTTCTCAATAATTTCTTCCTCTATCATATTTGGATTAATTTTATAGCAAAGTTCCATCATATTTATTATAAATTCATTTAAAGTTTCATTCTCCATTAACTTTCTTTGGTTTAATTGTATTCTAAGTAGTTTATCATTCCCAATATTAGTAAATTTTTCTTTGATTTGTTTTTTGTCTGGTCCCAGTTTATATTTGGTGTTTTGGTTTTTATTAATTTAAAAAATTTTGATGCCGAATCTTTCAAATATAATGGTAATAACGTAATTTTTTCTGTTTCACCCCAGTTATTTATTATTGCGGCCAAATCAAAATTTTCTATAAAAGAATCAACGTCTTCTCCCATTTTCCCTGAAAAAGTTTGTGGTTGATGGATAATTGGTTTAAATTCCATTTTTGATTCCGGTTCAGTTTTATTGTTATAATTATTATTTAATTTAGTCGGTTCTATACAATTTGTTTGATTTATATTGAAGTTTTTACTATCTATTGTTTTGTCTAGAATAGATGTTGTATCATCGCGAATTAAATTATCTTGATCGTCTTTGTTCTCTAGATTTCCTAAGTTTTCAACTAGTTTATTGGTTAGTATCTGTAACGATTCGTTATTAACTTTAATATTTTCCCGTATGATATAACGTGCTAAATCTCTTAATTGTTCCTGAGTGTGGACGTCTGTTACTATGCCAAATTGTTCATGTAAAATCGTTTGCAGTCTATCTTTCTTTATGTAAGGTAGTTGTCCTAATTTACCGTTAAAAAATATGTCAAATTCGTCTTGTGATAAGGTAGATTCGAAAATATTTAATTTTTTGTTGTTTAAATTTTTTATGTTACCCCTAAAATGTTCTACTCGAATTGCGTTACTAGCATTAAATAAAATCTGTACTTGTTCTAATGTCAAATTATTGAGGAATTCTATTAATTCTTCCCTATCAGCTTTCAATAAATTAAAGCTCTGAGAAACCAATTTAATATTTTCTGTATTTAAATTTATAGTTAGATTATTATCGTTATTTTTTAAATACCACATTCCCTTATTTATCTACCATTACTAATTATAAACATGCTATATCTAAATAGATTATCTAGTTCTTAATTTTGTATTTATTTATTTATTTATATTTTACACCGTTTGTTATATATTCTCCCTTATATCTAAATTTTTATCTTAAAGCTTAACATTTATGTTGAGTATAATTACTTAAAAGTCCGTTATTTAAAATTTTATTCTACTTATAACTAAAATTTTCCTTTCAAATCCGTTTATCTTTTTTAAAACTTAAAATTTCTCTTAAAACTTATAATCCGTATTCATTACCACAAAATCCGTTATTCAAACTTAATCTCACTTATTAAAAAAAAAAAAAAATTTCTTTCACTTTTTATTTTATCTCTCTTAAAACTTAAATTTTCTCTTAAAACCTATAGTCCGTATTAATCATTAAAAAATCCGTTATTCAAACCTTATCTCACTTATTAAAAAAAAAAAAAATTTTCTTTCACTTTTTATTTTATCTCTCTTAAAACTTAAATTTTCTCTTAAAACCTATAGTCCATATTAATCACTAAAAAAATCCGTTATTCAAACTTTATCTCACTTGTTAAAAAAAAAATTTTATTTTTCACTTTGTTTATCTCTCTTAAAACTTAATTTTTCTCTTAAAACTTATAATCCGTATTAATCACTAAAAAATCCGTTATTCAAACTTTATATCACTTATTAAAAAAAAATTATTTTTCACTTTGTTTATCTCCCTTAAAACTTAATTTTTCTCTTAAAACTTATAATCGATATTAATCACTACAAAATCCGTTATTCAAACTTAATCTCACTTATTAATTAAAATTTTTCTTTCACTCTTTTTTTTTTTATCTCTCTTAAAACTAAAATTTTCTCTTAAAACGTATATTCAGTATTCATTCCATGAAAATTCTCTTTTCAAAGCTGTATCTCACTTATTATTATATTTTTAATCGTAAAAAAGATATTACTTAAAATTATAAATTAATTAAAACTGAAACAGACTCCCTGTATTTAAATACAACTGTAATTATAACAGGCTTCGGCGCCTCCACCAATATGTAACGTGGTCGGGGGAACGACCAGTTAAATATAAGATATCCAGTGAAAGTCGTAGGACTCTATAGATATAATTACCGTAGCCAGGGGTAGATAGATATATATATATAACAGGATCTTAAATATATTTAAATAACTAGGATTCCGTTTCAGTTATCATTAAGTTTTTTTATAGATTAAACACTTACAAATAATAATACTCACAAGCTATATAAATTATATTCTATCCAACTATCTGACTGTATCGTAGTTATACGGAGTTCGATGTTTGTTGAGTGTTGAGGTCTAAGGTACACCGTGAACTACCTTACTTCATACATGGTGTGTATTGACCATAGGTCTTACAGTTATGAGTGTGTGTTAATATTATTGTATTGGTCAGCAGTTCATCGTACATAATGTTAAGTGAGTAGACGTGTAGTACATATATATATATATATTTAGGTATCATGTAACATATTATAATTGTTACAATAGTTTTGATACAGAAAATAAGTTAAATGAACATAAACATTATTGTGGTAATAATAAAGCTGCTAAAATGATTCTACCAGAACCTTTTAATAAAACTTTAGAATTTGAGAAGTATAATCATTCTTTTAGAATCCCTTTTGAGATTATTGTTGACTATGAATGTACACTCGTACCAATATACACTTGTCAACCAAATGATAAAGAGTCTTTTACAAAATATTATCAGAAACATATACCTAATAATTTTTGTTACTATATTAAATATAGTAATGGTGATTATAAACCTCCTGTAGTATATTCTGGTCCAAATGTAGCTCAAGAATTTTTAAGATGTATGTATGATGAAGAAATAGCTATTTCAGAAATATATGATAAAATAGTTCCTAAGGAATTAATGACTGCAAACCAAAAAAATAATTTTAATAATTCTAATAAATGTCATATATGTGAAAGATTATTAAGTGAATTACCCCCAAGATTAGAGAAAAAATTAGAAATCTTTCACAATGCTATTGAATATTATAAAGAATATAATGATGATAAAAATAATAAAAAATATCAAGATCTAAGGAAAAAAGAAATAAAAAATAAAAACATTAATATGAGAAAAGTTTGTGATCATGATCATTTGACAGGAAAATATAGAGGGGCGGCTCATTCTATATGTAATCTTACTTATCAAAATCCTAAATTTATCCCAATTGTATGTCATAATCTTTCAGGTTATGATGCTCATCTATTTATAAAAGAATTTGGGAATGATGACAATAATATAAAATTAATTCCAAATAATGAGGAAAAATATATTTCGTTTTCAAAAATTATAAAACGTACAAAAGTTATCAAAGGTGAAGAAACAATATTAACAACAGAATTAAGATTTATTGATTCATTTAAATTTTTACCAAGTTCTTTAGATAAACTAGCAAATAATCTTGAAAAACATCAATTTAAAGAACTTAGTAAATATTTTCCTAAAAAATATTTAAATTTAATAACTAGGAAGTTAGCTTATCCTTATGAGTATATGGATTCTGAAGAAAAATTTAATGAAACATGTTTACCACCTATAGAAAATTTATATAGTTCTCTCACTGATAAAAATATAACCAAAGAGGAATATGAAAACTCACAAAAAATTTGGAAAGTATTTAATATACAAAATCTTCGTGAATTCACCAGATTATATAATAAGATCGATGTTTTACTATTAACAGATATAATAGAAAATTTTAGAGACATTTCTTTAAAAAATTATAAATTAGATCCTCTGTGGTATTACACAACAGGATTTGCGTGGGATAGCATGTTAGGAATGACAAAAATAAAACTAGATTTATTAACAGATATCGATCAAATATTGATGTTTGAATCCGGAATAAGAGGGGGCTTATCTCAATGTAGTCAAAGATATTCTAAAGCAAATAATAAATATATGGGAAAAAATTTTAATACTCTTAAGGAATCAATATTCTTACAATACTTGGATGCAAATAATCTTTATGGATGGGCAATGAGTAAATATTTACCTACTAGAGATTTCAAATGGATTGATAATCTGAATAATTTTGATGTAATGAATATTTCTGATGAATCACCTAAAGGTTATATTTTAGAAGTTGATTTAGCTTATCCTAAAGAACTTCATGATCTACATTCAGATTTCCCTTTAGCGCCAGAAAGACATTTTGATGGTGAACAACTCCCAAAATTATTAACAACTTTGTATGATAAGAAAAAATATATAATACATTATGAAACGTTAAAATTATATATTAAATTAGGTTTAAAGATAGAGAAAATTCATAGAGTGTTAGAATTTAGTCAATCTCCTTGGTTAAAAGTTTATATTGATTTCAATACTAATCTTAGATCAAAAGCTAAGAATGAGTTTGAAAAAGAATATTTCAAATTAATGAACAATAGTGTTTATGGACGTACTATGATGAATGTTAGAAATCATGTTGATATAAGATTATGTTCTAATGTGTCAAAACTAGACAAATTAATTGTGAGACCAAATTTTGATAGAAGGACAATTTTTACAGAAAATTTAGCTGCAATCCATATGAAAAGAACACAAATAACTTTCAAACAACCAATTTATATAGGAATGTGTGTTTTAGATTTATCTAAATTATTAATGTATGATTTTTATTATAATATACCAAAGAAAAAATGTGGAAATAGAGTTAGATTGTTATATACTGATACAGACTCATTAATAATAGAAATAAAAACTGATGATTTCTATCAGGATATGAAAATTAATTTAGATCATTTTGATACATCTGATTATCCAAAAGATAATATTTATGATCTACCTTTAATTAACAAAAAAGTTTTAGGTAAGTTTAAAGATGAGTTGAATGGAAAAATTATGACAGATTTTATAGGTTTAAGATCTAAATTATATCCACATACAATTTTAGATAGTGAAAAAGAAAATAAAAAAGCTAAAGGTGTTAAAAAAAATGTAGTGGAAAATAAAATATGTTTTAATGACTTTAAGAATTGTTTATTTGATAAAACCCCAAAATATGTTAAACAAAATTTATTTAGAACAAAGAAACATGATATTTTTACTGTAGAACAAAACAAAAAAGCTTTAAGTGCTTATGATGATAAAAGATTTGTTTTGGAAAATGGTATTGATCCTTTAGCTTGGGGACATCATAAAACAAATATAGATAAAAATAATTTTGTAAACCATCTTAATACATTAATTGAAAATCAAAATAAAAAAGATTGAAAATATAATATAATAAAATATTTTGCGATTATATTTGCATTTGAATTTTCAATTATTAATATCATAAGTTCTATGAAAAATATTTTAATAATTATTGTATTTAAATTGTCTGATCTTTTTGCACATTGTTTTCTTTGTGATCTTTTATTGATGGATTTAAGGACTGTGCCAGGAATGGTATATATATACTACTAATATATATTAATGTTATGTTTCAATTAATTATTATACATAAATTAAATGTGTTCTTTACATTTGTAAGTACCTACATTATTTATATTTATATAGATCATATGAACATGATAAGTTTGTAATGTTTGTATACAGATTGTTTTTTTACTGCAAATTGCTATTGTATTAAATAATATAAAAAATTAAAGTATTATTCTATTTATTTCATATAATATGTTATGTATAACACTCAACTTCCTATATTAAGTTTAAAAATAAAATAAGTAAACAGGTATGTATTTTATACTAACAAAAATATTTAAAACGTTATACTAATAATTGGAGATGAAAATATCGTACGATAAGTAATTCAGGTCACTAATAAGTAATATCGTAAAAAACGTGACACAGTTACTAAAAAAACCTATTTAATCGTAATGAAATTATTGTTACTACATGTTATTACATGTATTTTAAAAAGTAATTGGGTTAGAAATACAAATCAAGTTTTGGTGTATTATTATTTGTATGCTTTATTTATTGATTAATATTCTTAAGTAAGCAGAGGCTTTAATTAATAAATAGGTCGCGTCTCGTGACTCGTGAACTAGGAGCCACGTACCGTGCGCTAGTACATAGTAAGAAATACTTGGATGACAATTTACGCAACGGTCAACTACATTGACGCGAAACGTCTATAACGACAGTCCGTGATATAATAATGTACCGCTCCCGCGATTATAACACACGCGCCGCGGCGCGTAGATGATGGGCGTGGTTAAGGCCAGCCGCGGCGGCGGCGATACGGAATACAACGCCATCTCTTGAGCGTTGTATGTTTTTTACTTTTACCACGACGGCCTCATAACAATATGCTCAAGTAACATAAACATTCAGTTTATTTAATGAGTCATCTTTATAATGAATCAATTATAATTGCATAGGGCAACTAAATCTTGTTTGACGAACAAAAGACTTTTTAAATATTAAAAGTGGTTGTTTATATTATTATGTTTACAATCCGATATTAAACTATAATTTAAGAATACAAAAAACACTATATATATCAACCTTTTGATTTTCTTAATCATGTAGAATATCATACAAATTAATTAATAATTACAAAACTTACGTAAACAAAATTCTAAAAGTAATATTGTAGCGTCCCAGCATACAGGAGGACAAACGACTGGTGTTGAGGTAGATGGATTGGGTTTAATAAGTATAACAACTTAATTTGTGATTAATTTATTAGATATTTATTTGATTACTATGTAAATAAAACACTTTTACTGCACAAAATGATTTGGTTGCAAAATATTCTAAGTCCGAATAATTAAATTGGACTGGTGTCTGGCGTGAAGGTGCTTGTTCTGACTCTGGTGGCTCACGTCTGAATTGGGTCTAATCGGGGCTCTCCTATATAGTCCAGATAGTCCTACTCTCTGCATTTCCTCTCCTATCGATAAGATACGTATGTGTCCATGGCCGAGTCGTGCAAAAGCGTACGCGTGTATTATTTTAATATCGCAGCTTCCCACGCCCATGCGACCGGTCGGTCCACATCCTGGTTATTCGCGATACGTAATCTCAATAACCCGACGACATTCATCATATCTCTAGTTACGCCTGTCCATACTACGATTTCATATATAATATTTCGTATATCTAATTACTATAGTAATATTTTGGAAAGGCTAGAAGTTTGGCCTTCGATATAACTATTGATGTCCTACACAATAGAATTGGTTGGCGAAATCATACGCCCCAGGGTCACTTATACATATCTACGTGTATATGCGTGTTTAGATGTCTCAGCGGGACGTCAGTACATAGCAATATAATACATTTGTATTAGCCAATATTATATTATTTACTTACTACAAATTACTACTATTTAATAATTATTACATACTAAAAAACTATTAATTTCAACCATATCAGTTCGATAATTTAATATACGTTATTCTACCTTTTAACAACTATAGTATAACAATTCATCTGCATTATTATGGAATTAGTTTATAATATGAATGTGATGTACAGAAGATTTTTATGTTTTCTCTAAAATCAATGAAATGTCTGTTTTAAAAAAATATCCGTAAATATACAATTTTTACAATTTTATTATATTATATACAAATAAAATATAATTATGACATACATTTTATTTTTATTTAAGGTTATTATAATATAGTTATGTTTGATTTCAGTTTATTAATTAGTTCTAGGAAATTTGTAATTCAATGCGTATAAACATAAAAACAATCAAAAATAATCAAAATAAAATCATTATATTGTATCAAAAAATATTCCATACTTCGTTCGCACGTCACATCACCTGAAGTAGGTGATATAGTAACTGAAATTGCAATAACTATAACTGTGATCGTTATTAAACTGTGCATTTTGATTTAATATGATAAAATAATGTGAACGTCTAACAATGATCAAAATAAAATAATGTTTCTCGATGTCTTTTATAAGCGACTTTCACCTAGTCTATAATCCCCCCCCCCCCCCAACATAAATAAAATAATGCTCACAATAAATAATTCATTTTTTGTTTGTCATAAAAAGTAATGATATTTTTCTTTATTCGTTGGTTAATACTATATTTATATATCAACACCTGTGTAAATGAGGTGTATTTTCCTAGAATACAATACATGTTACAACTTCTCACAACGACTAACAGTGGAGTGCAGTTTGAGAGTTGAGACTAAATTGAGATACACCTTTTATCGGTTGTACATGGCTGCCTTTAATTTTATATCGTAATATACAGTCTTGTAAAAAATACTTTTGAAAAAGTATTAAAATACTAATACTAGTAATAAAATAAAATAGTATTAAGAATACTTTTAAAATACTATTATAAAATTGTATTTTATGAATACTCATCTCTAAAAAATTTATTTTTAAATTATACGTTAAACAACATACATGTTTTATGTATCGGTACACATAAAATATTAAAGTTATTATATTAGTGGAAATGTCTTAAAGAGCATGCAATAAATACATAAGCCTCATAGCTTCATTAAAACTAGTATATTTTATTAGTTTTATTTTCTTCATCAAATATTTATTGTAAACTTATTCAGAGTACATTTTCATCATTTTTTTTTCTGATTTTATAGTTCACCCACAGTAAACCATAATTAGATAATTCTTACAACGATCTACAGGTTATCTTGGTTGACACAGGTGTTTGAATACATTAAATATACCCAGAGACCGTTCAAAAACCATTTTTGATAAATATATATATAAGAACATATAAAAATAAAAATATCCTCCTATATAAAATATATACAATAAATTATGTATATATTGTAGTGATCACGTCGCCTACAGGTATCAGTAGTCAAAGATGATGATGTTGGAAGGTGACTCTTGAGTTAATTTAAACAACGTGGGATTCTTCTTAGTTAGATTATTTGATTATTTATTTTGACAAAACATATATTTATTTATAAACATGAAAGCTGAATTTATTTAATAAGTTAAGTATTCTGAATGACTAGAATGAATTCGGTTTGACTCGATCATTTTCTAAGTTCAGAATATTATTTATAAGAATTTTTCTAAGTCCAATTTAATTAATTTAAAGAACAGACTGGCGTGAAGGTGCTCTGGCTAGTCCGGTGAAGTCGCGTCTGAATACAGGCCGTTTCGGGGTCTCTTATATAGTGCTACCCTCTACTCAACATAGTCTACTCGTTCTTGTCGCTGCTCTCACGGATGTGGTATAATCATCTAAACTGACGGAAATGCCACTCGCCCACTTAAGAGCTAAATGCGCATCCCATGCAGCTACAGACCTCGATAATTTATATTATTATTAACATTATTATTATGTAAAAATATATATTATGATATTACATTATGATATTGGTTCTTGGAACTTTTGTACTGAAGCATAACCCCACATCCTGTGCACACCTATCGATGATCTTTTATGGTCGTCTAACCACATGATTTCGTGTTGCCCCAACGTTAATGATTTCCACGAAATACTTTCTCTCCTATAATTACAAAGTTGGTCGCACCCTACCCTATCTTGGTTCGGCTGGTACCTAGTTGACCGTGAACTAGACAATGCGGGACGCTAGCCATAGCAATATAATAATTGTATTAAAATATTCACGTAGTAAATCATCATTCATGCATACTTCAATACAAAAATCTGTACAAATTCAATCATTTCAATAAAAACATAGACAATTTTCGTCACACCTTATTACAAATAGTAATTCTCAGCATCATTAATTGCTAAATACCTCATATGATGTCTAACCACACATGACTACATCATATGCATAACAAATTAATACACAAATTTGTATAATGTAACGGGATCAAACAGAGCGCCTATTTAGGTGGCGCGCTCTGTTTGCCCGTTACTCAACCATTCCACAACGCGCACATACAACACTCTTGCGAGGAGTGTAATCGACACACGCCGCCGCTCACTGACGGTACGGTCAATAGAGAGCGCTGGTCAGAAGCGCATACATAACCACCTGCCGCCCGTAACTTAAGTCAAGATTAATCAGTAACAATAAAACTTAGCGCCAAACCGATGGCAGAATCGAAATCGTCAATCTATTTACTAGCAAATTCATTAGCATTAAATATGCACCTACTCACCAAAACCCTTAAAATATTCAAAAGAACAAAACTATATTCTACATCCAACCGGATAGCGCATAACCGCAGATATATAAGTCGCTGAACACGGTATCATCACTCAGTCTCCCTGCCTAGCAGTGTGAACGTCCTCCGGACGGTACTAGTGACCGTTATCCACGGAGGCGATCCGCAGCAAAGCGCTCTTTGATTCCCTAATCTGAACAGACCGGACGGTACTAGCGACTGTTATTCACGGCTGTTCAACAGATTAATCCGAATCGTCCCTATCATCCAGCAGCCAAGCCGTCGAGCCATACAGAAGCCGCTACTGTCCCTATCATCCAGCAGCCAAGCCGTCGAGCCGTGGAGCCGTCGAGCCATACAGAAGCCGCTACTGTCCCTATCATCCAGCAGCCAAGCCGTCGAGCCGTCGAGCCGTCGAGCCATACAGAAGCCGCTACTGTCCCTATCATCCAGCAGCCAAGCCGTGGAGCCGTCGAGCCATACAGAAGCCGCTACTGTCCCTATCAACCAGCAGCCAAGCCGTCGAGCCGTGGAGCCGTCGAGCCATACAGGAGCCGCTACCGTCCCTATCATCCAACAGCCAAGCCGTCGAGCCGCGACAGAACTGTCACTGTCCCCATCATCAAATATTATACATCCGAACACACGAAAACCACCGTGAGTCAAATACAATAAACCTATATATGTTTTTTCCCCCCCGTTTTGTAAAATCCCTTAGAATACTATAATTTAAATGTACGCTCGTTGAGCATAAAACTTCAAGAAAAAATTGTAAAAAACTTTAACGCATGGTTGTATGATTGTAATTATTTAAATAAAGAACCATCAAACTACAACAACAACCAGTCTCGTTACAATAATAATATCATATTTTCTCTGAAAATATATACAAACTTCATATTCATATTCATATTAAAAATTAGGAGATTTTCAAATAAAAATCATATTATATATTTCGTCAAATATATACTATTTTCATAAAAAAGTCTTAATACTTTTCTAAATAATCGAGATAAACAAACTAAAAATTAAAGGAAAAACGGGAAATTTTACGCACACTCATTTTCGACAAAATCGATTTTGATTTTTGATGTAACTTTAAAACAAATGACCATTGATAAATGACATTTTCACCGAATGTTTATATAAATATATTCTATCCACCATGCAATTTTCAAAAAATTTGGACTTAAGTTGAACTATTCATAGGCATTTGAAGTTTTCGGTAATTATAAGTTTTTTTTTTTAAATTAATATCGATAAAAATTTATTTTTTGGGTAGAAAATCTTGAAAATTTGATAAAAGGCTCTTAACATATTGTTACAATAGAAGTTGAAGAATAAAAGAAATTCATAGTCACAATTTTTTTTTATAAGCATTAAAATTTTAAATTTTGACAAAATACGTAAAAATCATAAACCATTTTAAGCTAGAAATTCATTAAAAATTTTCTTTTTTAATCTATAATTTTAAAATTTAATACAAGATTCCTTTAAAGTTTTTCAATCTTTATCACAAATAAAAAGTCCACTGGAAATTCAAATTAAATTTTTATGAGCATTTGAAATTTAAATTTTTACAACATTGGATTTTCACTTTTAGCGATTTCCTTATTTTGATGTAACTCTAAAACAAATGACCGCAGATACTTGAAATTTTGACTGAATGCTTATATAGACATTTTCTATATTTGATAAAATTTTAAAAATTTAATTTAAGGCTTCTAACACATTGTAACAATAGCAGTTAAAAAATATTAAAAATACATAGGAACGATTTTTTTATAAGCATTTAAAGTTCAAATTTTGACTAAATACGTAAAAATTACGGCAATGTTCAAATAATCTTAGATAGAAATCCATAAAAGTTTTTCTTTTTAATTCTAAGATTTGAAAATTTAATACAAAGCTCCTAACATATTTTTACAATAGCAGTTGAAAAATAAAATAAATGCTTAGTCACAATTTTTTTTTATAAGCATTCAAAGCTTGAGTTTTGACAACATATTATGTAAAAATCATGAAAATTCACAAATTATTTTAAGCTAGAAATTCATAAAAAAATCTAAGATTTGAAAATTTAATACAAGATTCCTTACAAGTTTATCAATCTTTATCACAAATAAAAAGTCCATCGGAAATTCAAATTAAATTTTTATGAGCATTTGAAGTTTAAATTTTTACAACATTGGATTTTCACTGGATTTCACATTTAGCGATTTTCTTATTTTGGTGTAACTCTTAGGGTGGGTTGCATAAAAGTTCATTAGCCAATTACAGAGCCGTTAACGCAGTAACGATCAGTTAAAAAAAAATTGGGTGTTGCTTGAACGCTCATTAGCGTTAACGGGCCTGTATTTTATCGGCTATTGGACCTGTAAACTACAGGTCCGATTTGAAGGCGATAAGAATATAATTTCTTATCAGACACACCTTTTATTATTAAAAATATTTAAATATAGGTAATTTAAATTATAATAAAAATATATAATATACATTTAAACTCAAAGAATACGTTTTTTTTTCATAATATGTCTTCATCTGATTCTGATTCAACGAGTGATGATGATTTTATCATTGAGGTTCTTCAGGTGTTACCGATACCACGTTCTTTTCGTAATAGATCGAATCCATTTACAGAATATGATGATATAGATTTTAAACATCGATTCAGATACTTAAAAAATAGTTGATTTAACTATATTTTCACATATTATGAATACTGAATAGTAATGGACTGATTGGACTGCATTTAAACCGGATCTTTGGCCTAAGAATGCAGTCTCTAAAATCTAAAGAATACTTGTATTTTGTGTCCAGAATAAAGGAGATTTAAAGTATTCAAATAGATTTTTGGTTTAACACAAATAATCGTCTCTATTTTCATGAACTTCATACCTGTATTAATGTGTAATGATTGATATATATATATGCATATCAGGTTGTCTAAAACAATGTTAATTGAATTACTGGACATAGTTCAAGATGCCTTACATCAAAATACACTTCGTAATATGTCATTGTCACCAATATTACAGCTTCTGATTGCACTTAGATATTATGCAACTGGTGTTTTTCAGGTGAATATTTTAGATTGTTATGCATGCCCACTGAAGCATTTTAAACTATTGTATATATAATATGAATGTATGTATGTATGTATGTATGTATGTATGTATGTATGTATGTATGTATGTATGTATGTATGTATGTATGTATGTATGTATGTATGTATGTCAAATTTTAGGCAGTTTTAGGAGACCATAATATACGAATCCATAAATCAACAGTGTGTCGTATCGTAAAAAAAGTGTCATCATGTATAGCATCACTTAAACCAAAATATATTCAAATGCCAAAAACAGAAGCTGACAGAAAATTAGTGTATGAAGATTTGTATAAAATGTGTCAATTTCCCAAAGTCATTGGAACAATAGATTGTACACACATCAGAATCCAATCTCCCAATAAAAATATTGGAGAAAGATTGTGCAATAGAAAAGGCTATTTTTCAACTAATGATCAGGCCGTATCAGCGCCGCAATTATCGGGGGGGGGGGGGGGGCGACACCCTGCTAAAAGGCACTATGAGATTAATTTTGGGGCACAATTTCTGTGATTGAATACATTCTGTGTTAGTCTAGAATTCTAGATTCAATAATAATGAAAATTAAAAAATATGAAAATATGTTTATCTATATTTTGTTAACAATTTCTTATCGATTTTATAGTTGTACGATATCACAGTATTTATTCTCTTATCAGTTTTATAATTAAATAGCCCAAGAATTATAAACTCATTCCATCATTTCCATCTCGAAATTGAATTGTGATTTATTTTTCAGTTAACGACTTTCAATTTCGGTTTACGAGTAACTAAATTCTGACTATTCTCATTAATTATTATTATAAAAATTAAAAACATGTCAACCAAACCTAAATAGCTTAGTGGTCACCAAAAACGAAAAATAAAAGAAAAAAAAGATGTTGAATTTTAAAAAGTCAAAGGATCATTGGATGCATTTGTGAAAAAAAATAATTTAGATAAAAGTGGTATGTTCTATGTAGTATTATTATTTATTACTAAATTCATTACATTAATAACTACTCAACTAATTTGTAAAATACAGGCAAAATAGAAAGTTTGCATTATATTATAATAAATAATAATTCATATATAGTATTATTATAATACATATAATGTATCTATATTGTTTAGTACTAAATATTAATATTTCAAAAAAAATATTGGTATTAAGAAATAGTTAGTACCTATAATGAGGTTTTTATGTTTGTAATTTAAGTAAATAAATAGGTATCTACTTTTAAACTCTTATAGCTGATATAGGTACTTTGTTATATAATAAATTTAATTATATACCAACTATTATAGATGCTGTAAAAGTAAATGTCAAAACTTATAGTAGTAATAATGTTAGTGGAAGTGATGTTATTGCCGTTATTGGTGATGATTATAAAGCATAGCTATGAAGGGTTTGATGAAAAATGGCAACTATGAGTTTAATGAAAATCAGGTATCATATTATTATACTTATATTTTAATTTTATTTAAAAAACATCTAAATATTTAACTGTAAGAAAATTAAGTAGGATAATTATGATTTTTTTTTATAATTGATATTATTATAATTGATAAAACAATAGAAAGTGATACTATGAGTGTTTTTTTTTAAAATCCTCAGGGTTGGATTTAACAAAAGAATTTCCAACTGATCGTGGTCATTTTGATGAAAGTATGCTAATTAGTTCTAATTTAAAAAGAAGTATTATTTTGTATGGGCCATGTAGACCTACCACATTTGAAGTTCCATTTACTCCACATGGTAGTGGTTACAATCGGAAATTTACACCACACTTTTATTTCAAAACAGTTAAGTCTGGAATTCGCATTCCTAGATTGTGGTTATGCTATCCTATAATTTTAGATCGGGTATATTGTGAAACTTGCTGGTTATTTTCAAACAGACTTGAAAAAAGTTTCAAAAATAATTGGATTTTAGGTATAAATGACTGGCACCATATAGTTGATAAAATTAATGTTCATGAAACATCAAGACAACACATTCAAGCTGTCGACACTCGCTGTCTATGGTTGAAAATCAGAACAATAGACAGTCAACTGGAAATTCAGATAAATGAAGAAGCATTGTTTTGGAAAAATGTATTAACCCGTCTTATTAAAATTATTTTATTTTTAACTGCAGGCAACACTGCTCTTAGAGGTAATGAAGGTAGTAATAAAAAAGAAAATCTATCTGAAGGAAATTTTATAAGGACAGTTAAATTACTTGCAGATTTTGATCCAGTTCTACACCAGTTGTTAAATGAAGACAAATATAAAATAAAATATCTAAGCTGGCAAATACAAAATGAAATTATTCAATTGTTATCTACTGAAGTTCTAAATATTCTCGCAAATGAAGTGAAAACTTCTAAGTTTTATTCAATTATAGTTGATTCCACACAGGACATTACAAAAGTTGATCAACTGAGCATTATTTTGAGGTATGTTGTTGTAAATTATGACCAAAAATCAATTGAGGTAAAAGAATCCTTTTTTGGGTTTTTTGAGTTAAAAAAACACGGAGCAGCTGATCATGAAAATCTTATATATAAGGTTTTGCAGTCATTTAACATAGATACACAAAATTGCCGCAGTCAAGGTTATGATGGTGCGGCCGTTATGAGTGGCATATATTCAGGGGTACAACAAAGAATTTCATCTAATGTATCAAATGCACCATTCATTCACTACTGTGCCCACAATTTAAATTTAGTTATTTGTGATGCAGCAGCATCAACGGAAATCGCAAACAATTTTTTCTTAATTGTTCAATCAATTTACAATTTTTTTAGCACTAGTGCTCCAAGGTGGGCTAATTTAGATTTTGCTAAAAAAATTAGGCAAAACGTATTAAAAAAAGTTTGCCCTACACGTTGGGAAGCAAGATATGAATCAGTATCAGCACTAAAAGAAAGATATATAGATGTTCTTAAATCATTAACTGGCATTATTTTAACAAGTGACAAGCTAGGTGAAAGAAATATGGCTAATTCATTGAAGAAAAAAAAAATGGAGCATTTTCAATTTGTGTTAATGCTTTGTTTGTGGGAAAGAGTATTACGGCCATTGCATGGGGTTTCAAAACTTTTACAACAGCGTAATATGGATCTTCATAATGCACGTGATAGATTAGCTGAATCATTTTCATCAATACAAAATCTTAGAAATGACTACATTAATATTGTAAATTATGCAAAAGACTTATGTATAAAATGGGACATACCATTAAATAGTTCACAAACTAGACAACGACTTGCGAAAAAATTTTTTGATGAAGTGGGTAGCGATCGACGGTTAAATATCACAGAAAATAATTTTAAAATAAAAATATTTTTTCCCCTTGTTGATACTGTATTGGTGCAACTTAAATCAAGATTTGAAAGTTTTCAAGATGTTTGTGATACATTCAAAGATGTATACATTTAAAGCCGGAATCAATTATTAAATCTGAAGAAACTGAAACAATCAAAAGTTGTTATGATTTTGTTCAAAATTACAAGTCGGATGTTGGTTCCGAATTAACATATCAAATTCTGTCCCTCAAAGAAATAATAATAAATAAAAAATTGAGGTCTATTCGGGATTTAGCACTATTTTTTTAGAAAATGATTAATCCTGTAGCTATTCAGAAGTTTTAGCCGCTTGTATTATTTTTTTGACTTTGCCAGTCACGGTTGCTACTGCCGAGAGATCATTCTCTAAAATGAAAATAATAAAAAAATATTTAAGGAATTCAATGGGACAGGACCGACTATCAAATATTACAGTTTTAAATATTGAACAACAGCGTGCTCAAGAGTTATCTTTAGACAAAATTATAACTGACTTTTCAAATTTAAAAGCAAGGAGGATGAAGTTTTAAAGTTAAGATTTTACTTTGATTGTTAAAAATAATACTTACTTTTAATAGTTACTTTTTATATTTGTTATTATTTGTTGAACTACCTACGTAAGTGATATTTCAATATATTTCTAATAATACAATTTGTGATGTTTATGTTTTTTGTTTTGTTTACTGAACACTGATGTAAACAAATTCGAGAAATCATCTTACAATACATCACGGTTATAGTATAATTGTGGCAGGGTTGAAATAATTTTATTACAGGAGGGTGGTAATATGATGTACGGACAATTGGGGCACTAAAACTTCTGCTGCCCTAGGGCCCAAAAAGCTTAGTTGCGGCACTAGGCCGTATACAACAGTAATTTGCAGTTCACAAATATTGTATCTCGGTTAGTAGTAAAAATAACTTGTCACCTGTTAATTACTCTAAATTCACTTTTTATTGATATACAAACATTTTTAGATGGCCTGGTTCAGTTCATGACTCAACAATATTTGATAATTCTTTATTAAGAGCACAATTTGAAAATAATGAATTTGGAGATGATGTAATGGTTAGGTTATGGAGGTAGGAGATGAAGGTTATGCATGTCGAAACTATATGATGACACCTCTTTCCAACCCTATTACTGAAGCAGAAATACGGTATCAAGTAAGAAAACCATAAGCATATTTCATATAACTATAATATATTGTGTTGCTCTGTACAAAGCAATAAGGTGTTATTATAATTTTAGAAAGCACAAAATGGTGCAAGAAATGTTATTGAAAAAACATTTGGTGTTTGGAAAAGGCAGTTTCCTGTGCTATCGGTTGGAATTCGAACTAAAATCCCAACTACAATTGTAACTATTATAGCTACAGCCAGACTTGTAAAGTACTTGAGTAAAAGTATTCAAATACTTTTTAAGTAAAAAGTACTTGGGTATAGTATTCGAATACTTTTTGGAGGTATCTGTATTTAAAATCAAATAATATTTTTAAATACTTTTTTCGTCTTACTTTTTAATTATTCTAACTTAATTATTCTTATTCTAATTAATTTAAGTAAAATTAGAGTTCTAAAATAAAAATAATAATTTAGTTGATTAATAAATAATAATTCAATTTATTTATAGGGTCATTAAGCCAAGAAAAAAAATAAAACATATTTAAAAAAAAAAAAAAGTATTTGTATTTGTACTTAAATACTTTTTTTTCAAGTATTCAAATATGTATTTTAAATACTTTTGAAAAAAAGTATCTATATCTGTACTTGAATACTTTTTAAAAGTATCTTTTACAAGACTGGCTACAGCAGTATTACATAATATGCTTATCAAATCAAATTACCCTATACCTATTACCTATAGAAGAAACTCTTTTAATTGACGATTTACGTCAACAAGTTCCTGTATTTTTTGTTCCTCAAACTGGGAACATAAAGCGCAGAACATTAATTGACACTGTTTTTAATTAAATATGTAATTTTGACTGTTACTATATTTTATATTTTACTATATGCCTACAACATATAATATACTACATATTATAATTATTATTGTTTTATTTTTTTATTAAATAATAACTGAATAGCAATACTTCCTTGTAATAACAATAAAATTACATAAATATAAATTAAACATTTTTTTATATTTAAAGACAATATAACAAAAAAAGTATTTCTAAACTTTGAAACTTAATATAGATTGAATATAAAATTATATAATAAAGGAACTCTAATTAGTAATTGGACCAGTAGTAATTTATCACAATAGAGATGATAATCTTGTAAGATATATTTATACACAAATAAACCCCCCCCCCCCTTTAATTCAAAATAACAACTTCCTGTTGTTATTAATAAATTAGTCATTTACAAATTTTTGTTTTTCTAAATGCAAAATGTCTTCTCGTATTTGTAATTTTTTTTTTTTTAATTCATTTTCATTTTTTTAGTTGCAAGTTCAATATTTAATATATCAATTGTTATTTCGGCCGCTTGAAGTTCTAGTTTTGCTTTTTTCATTTTTATGTCTTGTAATTCTATTAAAAAATCATTTTTTGCTTCCACTTTATTTGTTCTTTTTTTTTGTTAACTCTTGTAACCCTTCACAAACGATTTTTTTGTGTTGAATGATATTGTTTTTTAGAAACAGTTTCATTTTTGCTATTTTATTTATTTTTGATGATGAGGCACTATATGTTAAATCTGAAACTGTGTCTGATGGTTTTGAATTTGACATAACATTAGCATTCGATGTTACTGTCTCACATTTGTCATTTCATGTATCTAACATATCTAAAAGATAATTTATAAATTAGCATAGACATATCTAATATTTATCATATATACTTAAATATAACTGTTATGTGATTTCTTACCCCATTTAATTTTTTGATTACCAGTATATGTAAAATCTTCTAAAGAAACATTACACTCCATTTCATTGTCTAAAGTAACAATTTCTACATCATGCATATTACCACTATTCTCCTGAATATTTTTGCAATTGTTTGTATAGTTTTCCATAAGTTGTATAATTAATTATAAAATTATATTTTCAACTTTATCAATGTAAATTAAAAACAATAGTCAATATTAAACCTGTATAGCTAGTATCATCATCATATGAATTCACAAGAGGCTCTATTCGGTCACCTATAATTCCCAAAACTTGTTCACTGACAATTGACATAGTTTTTGAGTACGCATAAGGTTGCATAAGGCATGGTTAATCAATTTTTCCAAAAACATTGCATGTAGTTATCATAATTCATAATACCTTATATTTTCAAAGATATCCATATACCTGGTTTGAGGATAAATCGTTTTCGTTACGCGATTTCATAAAAATTTAAAACTCAAACGCACAAAACATTTTTCCCTATAATGACGCTTCAAATTTTCTCTATAGCTATTTGAAACAAAACTTATGGACAACTGATTGCTGTATTTTTAATCCTTAGTTATAAATACAAAAAATTTTATGATTTTTCAACTTCAAAATTACTTGCAAATTTTCGCGTTTTCGACAGATTTTGTAAAAATTTGAACTATAAACAATTATAAAAAAAAATAGTGACTAACGATTTTTAATTTTTTTTAGCTACAATAAGAACATCTCATAAGGAACCTTATATTAAATTTTCAAGTTGTTTTGGTCTTCCAAAATTTTTTTACCGACACTTCAAAAAAAATTCTCAAAAAAATTGAAAATTTCAGTGGTCTAAAAATAACTCAAAAAAAGTCAAAAAATTTTTAAAATTAAAATATATATACAAAACACTAACATAAACATTTGGTTAAAATTACAAGTATTTACAGTGATTAGTTTTTGAATTACAACCATATAAAAAAATCAATTTGGTCGAAAACTGGTTTTGCGTAAAAATACCCGTTTTTCTGTCATTTTTTTGAAAACTGTTGGAAAATGTTTACTTTTGACCTCTATAATGCACCAAGAATATTCACTTTTACATCGGAAACCACCCACAAAGTTTAAAATCGAAGCATTATTTCGACTAGTTATGCTGTACACAGACACACAAAAAAAAAAACACACATCATTGTAAAATCCATACATTCATCACTTCGTTCAGAATCTAAAACACACATCATTGTAAAATCAATACATTCATCACTTCATTCAGAATCTAAAATGACAGAAAAAATGGAATTTTTACGCAAAACCAGTTTTCGACCAAATTGATTTTTTTATATGGTTGTAATTCAAAAACTAATCACTGTAAATACTTGAAATTTTCACCAGATGTTTATGTTAGTGTTATTTATATACAGTTTAATTTTCAAAATGTTTTGACTTTTTTTGAGTTATTTATAGACCAATGAAATTTTCAATTTTTTGTGTTGGTAAAAAAATGTTGGACGACCAAAAAAACTTGAAAATTTAATACAAGGTTCCTTATAAGTTGTTCTAATTGTAGCTAAAAAAAATTAAAAATCGTTAGTCCCAATTTTTTTATAGGCGTTTATAGTTCAAATGTTTACGAAATATGTCGAAAACGCGAAAATTTGCAAGTAATTTTGAAGTTTAAAAATCATAAAATTTTTTCTGTTCATATCTAAGGATTAAAAATATAACACTAAGTTTTCCATAAGTTTTCCTTCAAATAGCTACGAAAAACGATCCTGAAAGTAGATGAATTGTCAGTCTAGGATACCTATATTATATTTAAATATTGTCATATATTAGATTTTGAAACAAATATTTTACTTTTTAAAAACATTGCATGTAGTTATCATAATTCATAATACCTTATATTATCATAGATATACATCATATACCTGGTTTGAGGATAAATCGTTATCGTTACGCTATTTCGTAAAAATTTAAAATTCAAACGCACTTAAAATTTTTCCTATAATGATACTTCAAGTTAGAAGTAGAAAACTGGTTTTGCGTAAAAATTCCATTTTTTCTGTCATTTTTTTTTTTGTTTTTCTCGATTTTTTTGAAAACTGTTGGAAAATGTTTACTTTTGACCTGTATAATGCACCAAGGATCTTCAATTTTACATCGGAAACCACCCCCAAAGTTTAAAATCGTCGCATTATTTCGACTAGTTATGCTGTACACAGACACAAAAAAAAAAACACACACACATCATTGTAAAATCAATACATTCATCACTTCGTTCAGAATCTAAAATGATAATGTATTACCTAAATAATTATCAATAATATAAACATATAACATATAAGTATAAGGAACATGTAAGGAACATATAAGGATATTGGCTCAATAGAATAATGTTATAAGAATATAATATAACTCACAGTTTTGTCGGAGCACTGCCTACGCGGCGGAATGCAATAACTCGCTTTGTGATCTGCATATATTATACAATTCACACACGATGATAAAGAATAAATATTATGTGAACATAATTATTTATGATTTTTATTCGTACCCATTTATGTATATTGATTAATACATTCTGATAATAATCAGTGGCGGCTCGCAAGTAAATTAATTGGGGAGACTGACAATTTATAATGTAATTTATTATATTATAATCAAGTTTGTGACTTGTGTATTGTTGGATATAATCAAAATTTGAATTTGTGGCGGTTGCATGCGACTCGAATACGTCGCAACGTTTGTCACCCTGTTGCCCCCGCCTCCGAAGTCTGAACTAGTGAACTTTGTACCTCAAGGAAGGGACGGAACCGTCGTGGTCAAGTCGACGATCGACGGCCATCGTCTCTCGTCTTTCAGCCATCGAGGCATTTTGCCGTGCATCTTCTTCATGCCTCAACCCGGTGCGTCTCCGCCGTCAATGCGCCATTTTTATTGTTCCATGCAACCGAGAATCACCGCTCATTATCTCGTCGCGTACGAAAGTTAACGCGATTCGATCTCCGGCCCATGTGCCGAACCCACGGCTCATTGTTTTATATCCGTCGCCCGTCCGATTTTCGCAGTGCGACCCCGAGCCGTGGTTACCCACGTGTCAACGGTGTATTTAGCGTCCGAGCCGACAGTGCTCGCGCTCCGTGTTGTGTCGTTCATGGCACACACAAGGTCAAAGTTGTGGCCGTCCGTGTGTTACGTATCTATAAAATATGTACGAAATATCACGAAATTGTGATATAAAATAAGTATTAACTATGACTAAAACTAATAAGCCATTAATATCAAAAGCAAGCATCCAAATATTCAACAATAGGAACGTGGTGATATAAAATTGATTGAATTATAAAACTGTTTTCACACGTCTCTTCTCAGAAATGGCCAAGAAATGGTCAGCATATTAAGTTGAATCACAAGACCGAATGTTGACATGTAATAGGAAAGTCACCACCACTCCTAAGGACCAAATCATATATAAGAGAGACGGGGACAAGAGCTAGTCAGACGGTTTTTAAAATGTGAGCCAGACGGTTTCTAAAATGTGAGCCAAACGGTTCTTAAATTTATGTTAGACGGTTAGGGACATTTAATACGCTTAGAGGCAGGTCGTAAAACCACTTATGATCATTTAAAACAATATTTCAAAGAAAGGTCGTAACACTGCTCACCAACACCTTTATAGCATATAAACTGTATTTTTGTATCAAGTTTTTAATAAATTGTGAAAATAAAGACATTATTACATGGTATTCATCAGTATTTCATGTCTACGTTGATGAATCGACGTTCAGTCGGGACGTAACAGAAAATTGGCGCTGTGGACAGCGTTTGATTTCCAAGAACGAGACAGAACAGCTGAAATATTTTTCATAAATATTTTGGATTCCGTCAACTTCAGACAACAGAGGCAACTTCACTCACGTGGATCATAATTGCGGTGCGAGTCATTTGGTCGAAGGTTTAGTGATCGAAAAAAAGCGATCGAAATGTCATGTGATCGAATCTTTTTTTGGTCGAAGTAAAGATAATGATTATCATTTCGATTACATTATCTAGTATTTTTATATATTATAATATAGTATGAAGGTACCTACTACCTACATATGAAGGTATAGAAATATACTTTGATATTTTATAAATATTTTTGCAACAACAGTTAATTTTTTTTTATTATATATAAATATGAATATTGATATTGTACCTAGCATCCATGGAGGAATATTATTAAATATAAATAATTTCATATATAAAAAAAATAAAGATTTATTACGTAAAACTGACGGGAAACACGTATTTTATTGGATTTATGTTAATAAATGTGGTGCAAAAATTCGAACTGTGGAGACAAATGAAAAAAAAAAACATGAACTAGATAAAAATTCAACGTTTTTTTCCGGATTAACACTGTCATGCTCCGATCCTATAGGCTTGGAAGTAAAAAAAATTAAAATGAATACGAAAAATTCAATCGAAGATAAACCATTACAGATCTATCAGAAATCTATTAACGAGTGTTCGACAATTGTTGCTTCCCATGTGAGTAAGAACTCAGTTCAACAATTAGTAAAACGTCAAAGACGCAATGTAGAAATCTACAGAGAACCAAAATCCATTGATAAAATATGCCTAGCCCCAACAATGTGTCAAACACTAAAAGGTGAATTATTTTTAATTAAAAAAAATGAAAATTTGCTATTGTTTACGACGAATGATAACTGTAAATATTTAAGCGAATCTATTTGCTGGTTAGCAGATGGAACATTCGAGGCTTGCCCTCAAATTTTCGAACAAATGTATCTTATTCACGGATCAATTAAACGCGGAACCGATGAAATGTTCGTACCATTAGTATTTGCTCTGATGAATGGTAAAAAAGAATAGCTATATAATCAAGTATTTTTTTTATTAAATGAATTTTGCCTCAAAAACAATATTAATATTACACAAACTAATGACCTGGAAATAATAACAGACTTTGAAAACAAGAGGAAGACCAAGAAAAGAATCAGTTTACACACCTCCACTTTTCACTCCAGAATTATTGTCTGTAGCTGAAAGGTTATCATCAGGATTGCCCAGGACGACAAATACGGCAGAATCCTGGCATAGAAAATTAAATAGATCAATATCGCCACATCCATGTTTGTCTGAAATCGATATTATTATTTATCACTAATTATATTATTAATTTTATTATTATTTGTCGTAGGACTGCATATTAAATTAATCAAAACCTTACAATCTACTCAGAACGAAACTAAAGCAGTAATTGAGATGTTACTTATGGACGTAGTAATAAAAAAATAAAAATTCAAGTACAATCCCAAAATATACGCTTAAAAGAAGTGCAACAAAGACTATTAGCTGATCCGGGTTATGATTTATTAGAGTATTTAAGAGGAATAGCTCAAAATTTATAGTTTTAATTACTCATTATATTATATTATTTATACTAATATTAAATTTATGTTTTTTTTTTTTTAAATAATTAACACAAAATATATATTTTTCGACCAAAAAGTGTTCGACCAGATACCTTTGCGATCGCTTTTTTTCGATCACTAGATTTTCGGCCAGACAACCCCCACCCCATCATTGGAAGGAGACGTCTTTCTTTCCAACAACTCTGGAGAACGGCCAGAAGATCAAGCTAGGGAATGAATACAGCAGTATTGTAAGCATACATTTTATAACCATCTCTTTTGGTCTATCGTGTAACAAAACTCTACTCTTATTTTTATGTTAGTTAACTTGTTTTATTATTATGTTACAATATTACAATAAATCATTTTACCCATGAGGGTTGAACAAATATATATAAAATTAGGGGATCACAAATATTGGGGTTTCAAGAGGTACAAGATTTGTTCTATCTTAAAATTATGCTGTATTTTATTATATAATTATATGATGATTAGAAAAAAAAATATTTTATCACACATAGACTATTTAAGTGTTAAGTCTATTAGTTCAAGTTCATTATTTTTATTTTTATTGTATATTTCTTGAATTTAAAAGATGATTCTTAAATTAATTCTTGAAAATCTTCCTTCATCATTTAAAAACGTTATAACTGTAACTAATGATGATATTACAACAATACGGTCAAATTTAAATGATTTTTCAAGTATTGTAAACAATGGGCTTAATTAAATAATAGCCATATGACTAATATGAATTAAAATTTGTTTGCTACCTACATAATAATCTCACCAACATCTAATTAAGTATTATTGATTTGATTATTATATAACTTACAATTAATTTTTTTATATTATACTTTGTAGGCAATAAACATAATATGTAAAACTTTTATTTTTAAAAGTTGTTATATCATGGTAACATGGTGTTATTGTACTTATACAACATGATTTTAATTTATCAACAAAATCTTTAAAATGGGTTGGACATGATGACATTGTTTTCGCATTAATTTATCAATTAGGGGGGTATTAAAATTAATATTTCTATTACATGATGCATAAAAATCTATTTTTATTTTATTTTAAAGCCACTAGTATACAACTATGATAGGTAACTTGACAGTTACAAAACAATACAAATTAAGATTAACAATAGATTAATTCTAATATACTAATATATTATATTATAAAGCCAGCCTCCAACAAAAATAATATTAATAAATAATAAATATTTCTATTGCATGATTATGAATTAAATATTTAAAATATTTAAATATCTTTTGTCTAGATTACATTAATATAATTGATAATTGATCATTTTTGAATATATTAATTTAAATAATAACTATCCAATTCATTACTTGATATAGTTTTACTTTTTATACAAATGTTAAAAAACATGTCATTAGTCATTATTATTTGTCATCTCCATCTTACAAATACATAAAATACCTGCAAATAGTATGTTCTTAATAATTCACTAAACTCTGTTATACATAATGTTATTCTATTTAAAATTAAGATTATAATGTAATGGATGTCATATTTTGAAATGTTTATTTTAATGCGAGTTATAAGCATTACAATTTCAATGATCTCAGAATTCGTTTTAAATTAAAGTATAAAAAAAAACTAAGAGATTCCTGAGATTATATATTCTTATTTTTCTCAATTATCTAATGATAACAATAATAATTTATTCGACGAAAAAAAAATAGCATACATACTAATTAGATACAATATACATACATAGTAATAAATTAGATTAAATTAGAATCAAAAAAATAATGATAATAATAATAAATATTTTATCCCGACAAATTTAGAACCAATGAGAAAGCTGTATTTTCATATGGGTTTTATTTCGTGTGCAGAATGGTAATATGCACTCGGGGAAGTGTTGGCAGTGGTAGTAATAACGTTAGATTTGGTTGTATGATGATCTCTAAGTACCATCCGGTATATATCGAACTTGTACTACGTGAGCCGGGACGATGTCGCTCGTTGCGGCAGTGGCTCATGTTTATATGTTATCCGCGGGTCTCCCGTTCCTTGTATCTTATGGTTTTGCTCCTTCATTTTTTCTTAATAATATGTGATTTTGATAATACTTGATCGTTATAATTTTTTCTATAGTCTTTCCGGTGTTATTTTATAAGAATAGTTTTTGTTGAGTTATTACGTTAGTAAATTGATTTATCGAACACTTTTTGTGTACCTACCGTTCTAAACCAGACGGCGCACTCTAACTCCCGTTCTTACTATTATACCTCGGCCGCATCGCATATTTAGTCAAGTAAATGCCTACTATCAATGTTATAAGTGTACAAGTAATGATTTTCTGCCAAATAAAGTAAAATAAATTTCAATTAATAATAATAGTTAAAATAATCTCTTAGTGTCAGTAGTGATAATATCCCCACACAAACATTTGGTTTCCAGTTACTAATATTTGTGTGCCTGTGTTATTTATTATATTTTACTAAAAAATACTAAAATTCTGCTTATAGATATTTTGATATTAATTATCTATTGTATTATTTTTAGTAATAAAGGACATACAAATTGAATTATTATAAAAAAAAAAGTTCTCTGTTAATATAGGTTTTTCAGTAAGACATGATGAAGATAAAAATATCAATGCAAAAGTAATTATGTGGATTGCTGTGGTACAGGTCATATTCTTATTACTTGTATGTCGTTTGATCCACCTATTAATAAATCAAAGAAGGGAGGAAAAGAAACTGGAAGAGCTGATGAACTTAAACAAAGCAACATACATTAATCGAACCGAGACAATTTGAGATTTGATTCATGATTTAAACATTTTCAAGTTGTGAAATTTGAATATTATTAATTTTCTGCATTTTTTTTTTCATCTTTAGAAACTAAAAGTAACTATTAATTTTGAAAATAATTGTATGAATTATTGGTTATATTTATTATTATAATTAAGTATTTATTTATGTTTTTGAAGAAAATATTATAATATATATAACTATATATGGAACTTTTATGTATACACATATACAGGGTGATACACCAAGCTTGCTCACCAATTTTTTCTTTAATAATGAAGTTATTCAAAAGCTAATGTTATCTGATATTTGGAATCTTTAAATTTAATATACTCAATGATCATATTTTAAAATTCTTGACAATTTTTTTACCACTTAAATAGTGTCCTGCGGTGATACAAAATTTTGTTTTTCAAATGAGAGTCCCGCTTTTTTTACTGTAAATTATTCAGCAGATATTTTTTTTAAGAATTTTTATGTCTCAAAATCAAAATTTAAACGAGTAGTTTACACTTATCATAACGACTAGTCCTATTAAACTTTCTTGTCCGGTTTTGTTCCTTAAAAAAAGTTTTACTCTCTTACTACTTTTACCTTTACGTTAAATAAGTCATTTCCGCGTGAAAATATCGAAACATGGACAGTAACAGCATATATGAGCATTACTTCTCTGATTTTAAGTGGTACCACTTGGATGACGTCGGTACTTTAATTTTTAAATTACATTATAATATTATATTTAATTTTTTACAAATCATTCATAAATTTACACGAATATAATATATATAATATATATATTATATATATATATACTATACATATATGTATATAGGACCTATATTGTACCTATAGTGTACACAATACACATACCTAAACAAATAAAAATACTATAGGTAATATTATTATATTGTGTTTGTAACAAACGCGTACTAGATACTAAAAATAAATACCTATTATATATAATAACATAATACAATAATTAATTAATAGCAATATAAAAAAACATTGCTGATAATATGATTAAAAAAAAATAAATAAATAATATAAACTTTTAAGGAAAATAAATTTCCTAGGATGAATTTTTTTTCGTATAACGAATTTTCCTCACTAAGTTTTTATTATAATAATAATATAATTTCGAAAAACAAATTTTTTTTAAATTACTCAGTAATTGTTATAATATTAAATAAATAAATATATATATATATGAAAAAAATACAAACATAATTTTATGTCTATAAATAAATATCACATCATAAAAAAAAAATAAAGACATTTAATATGAATTTAGGTATTAAAAGTCATATCAACAATATTATTATAAAATGGGTTTGTAGAACGACCGATTTAAGTGAAATACTTTAATGATATTATATAGTCGTCCTTTAATTTTAATATAGTTCAATATATCCTTCGTTTGTGACACGTAAATAATATAATACTGATATACGTAAATATTTTTTTGCGAAGGACGGTCTCCTCGCGCAGTGCGTTTTGAAAAGTGCATCGTTCGCGTGACAGTCGGTTTTGCTTTGTGTTTGTAACGGAATGTTAATATTCTGATCAACATATCCTTGCCACTATTATACTTATATGCACTTTACGTGCATTTCCTATAACTTGATGATAGAAATCGGGTGCACAGGTGCGGCAGTCGACGGTCTTTTTTTCGGCTCTCCCAACTGCTTGCGTCCCTCGACACTGTGCTTCATGCCGTACAATACGTATATGAACAGTCCGATCAGCAACCAAATCCCGAAACGGATCCAAGTGTGTATGTCGAGTTTCATCATTAGGTAAATGTTCAACAAGATACTAATGCACGGTATAAGCGGGACCAGCGGCACCTTTGAAAAAAAAGACATGGTCGTTATTATTTCAATATTTTGAAAACCTTCAGAATTCATTAGGTGACTACGAGTGTTTAATTGCATAAAAGTTTGAAAAAAAAAACACAAGTTTACGAAAATATGATATGATTGTTTTCGAATATTGAATAAAATATGGTTTTTTAATTGAACGTATTTTCTAGTATGAGGTTTTAGTCAGTTGTCCACTAGTACGTTGATTTAAACTTCAAATTTCGAATTGCTATAATTACAAAAAAATTCTCAGAAAAGTGTTCTGATCCCGAATTCGTTATTAATTTAAGACGTTAGGTTGTTATTAGACACCTGTAAGATAAAAACGATTAAAAAAAGACATTTTTGTAAAAACTTAATAGGTATAACGGAGAAATGGCTAAAATATGTTATATAGCTACCTATTACACAACTACAGACCAATAATGATTTTTATACCTTGAACGAAAGTTCTTTGGTCGATTGGGGCTGTCTGGCCAGTAATAGCAACAGAAGCAATAGTCCTATGGCTAAAATAGCACTCGAGTACACCACGACGTCGCTACTGTTTTCGGCGCTTTCTTGTTGGACAGTGATGAAGCAAAACAGCGCCGACGTGCAAACTGCAAAAAGTCAATCGGCGCTTTTAACAATATTGTAATATTATGTATAACTATCTGCTAGAATATTTCCGTTTCCATATTATACTCACTGAACCACATGGTGATGATCGTGGCCACGCTCTCAGTCGCTTCGTTGGCGTATTTGATGTTGGACAGGTTGAAGTACCTCACCACCGTCTTGACGACCGTTTCGAAGAATCCGCTGGTTTCCGATTCATCGTTGCCCTTGATCACGAACTCCACGTCCGAGTCGTTCCTGTACCTTAACACCAGTACGCAAATGCATACGATCGAGTACGCCAACAGCGTACCGATCGACATCATGTCAATCAGCTGTTCCAGGTTGAAAATCGCTGACATAATACCTGACGTAAACCAATCGCGTAGAGTCGATATCGCACTCTCCGTTTATAAATCGCACAGTGATAATTATTATATTATTTACCCGCAAACATGCCCGACAGCAAGGTGGCCAATACAGGTGTCTGATACCTTGGGTGAATGTCGGAGAACATGCTAAACAGGAGACCGTCACAAGACATGGCATACAAAATCCTCGGCAACGGAAACATGGTCCCGATGAGACTGTAAAACATATAGTTTATGTGATTAAAATGAATTGAACTATGTGTCTAGACAAACGCATGTCTACCTAGTGAACAGAGCAAAAATAGCACCAGAAGAAACAATCCATTTTATCGTCGTCCAGCCGAGATGATCATAGACGTACGGGAACGGCGCGTCAGCGTCCTATAACGTCCAAAATGTCAAGCCACAAAAAGTTTGAAGTTAAAAAACTTGTTTATAATATTCTTTTAAAGCAGAACATCGATAAAAATTATTGACCGTTATTTTTTGATAATGTTGTTTAACAACATTTTATTTAATTGTGTTTCATTAATTGTATATATGTATGTATGTAATAAATGAATCATTAATTTGATGAGAAAAAAAGTGTTCAAATAAAAAAAAAATGCTCTATGTGTAGTCGGAAGTGAAATAAAAAAATATATGTATAATAATACAAAAATACCTATGTATCTACTGCGTATAAACCTACTACCTACTACCTACTTCCTAAATAATATCTGATTATTTTAAAAATAATTACAATACAATAAATTTGTTATAACTAACAATGTTATTTTAGAAAAGGCATAATTCTACCTAATTTACAATGCATAACTTGCAAAATTCAAACTCAGTTAATATTATCAATGAAAATTATAAATTGTTATTAATATTATTAAAAAAAAAAAATTCGACGTACCTACCACATATACGCATATACAGAATGTAACATGTCTGTATGTACATTTTTTTTTACGAAGTTTCAAACTTAAATGTCTTAATACTGGTCGTTTTGATAAAAAAAAAAAAAAAAACTAAGCCACAATTATTATACACGGCGGGAGAATTTTGAAAATGATCGATTTACCTGATCATAATACGGCCACATCAGAGTTAAAACCGAACTTATGCAGCAGTATGCAAACGTTATGATTGATAACGACAGTATGATTGCCAACGGGATATCACGTTTCGGTTTTTTCGCTTCTTCTCCTGTGCACGAAAACATTTTGTTTTTATGTTATATGTAGTTATACTATTATTTTTTACGAAATGAACAGGTCATTAATGATTGTTTTCCATTCGACGATGCTCACCCGTTGTAGCTACCGTGTCGAAACCGATGAACCCGTAGAAACATTTGGCAGCCCCCGCGGTCACTCCAGCCCAACCGAAAGGCATGAAACCACCTTCGCCGCCTTTCGCGGTCTTCGGGATGTCTTGTTTCGGTATGTTCCAATTGTACGAGTTAACTATATAATATAGACGAAAAACTATGTTAATAGACATAGCAACACTCCATGTCGTTTTATTTATGGGTGCCTACACCGATGATGGCGGGCAATTCACGTTAAATAATTATTTTACGTTACCTACCTTTGAATAATCCGGTTATAACGACGGTGGCCACGGTCAGTAAGTTGACGACGGTAAACACGTTGTTGATCATCGTAGATTCGCGAACTCCCCATGACAGTAAGACTGCAATGTTGGACATTGGTTAAACATATACGTCGTGATTTAACGTGACTATTAAATAAAATATATAACACGCGGTTGTTGCAGTGGATTCGTTTTTGGAGAAATTTTCTACTCACTTGATAACAACAACACGACGCTGAACGACAAAAAGTCTGGGTACTCGGACAAAAAACTGATGTTCATCGGGAACAGATCTGTCATGGTTCTTTTCATAGGGTACTCCAACAGCGCGTCTATGTAGTTACTGAGACCTTTGGCCACGCTTGCAGTGCCTGCGACATAGCAAATTAATAGGTATAATAATATATTGAACTTCAACACGTTTCTTTGAGGCTATTCTGAGACTCTCAAACTTAAAGTGTTCGTAACGTGTATATTAACATGTAATTTAATTTCCTAAATTTCAGGACGTCCACGAAGTTTAGTATTGCATGCAATATAGCATAATTCTGTCTACTGTATGAAAATACTTCCTTTTAATAATTAAAATTTCTAACTGCGAGTTGTTAGATTTAATATTATTTTCACATATATCTAATCGTTTATTTTGTGCTTATTTTTAAATATTCCCAGTATGATATAAGGTTATATGAATCAAATCGTAAAAGGAGTTCAGTATAGACAATAATATTGTCTATGTGTTTGCGTGCTGGTCGTGTAAATGTGTGTGTAGTAAGTGATAATTAGTGTGAGTTGTTGTGTAAATTAAACGGCAAAGCAGACCAGAAAGTGTAATACATTTCGATAACGCCTTCTAAACGAATGGTTAATTACTTTTTTTTTTTAATCAAAATTATCGATTTTCTACCGATTATATAAACTAAGCATTAATGCGATAAAATTTCAGAAAATATTTTTGAATTCCTCATGAAATTTAGTTGAACGCTACTTTTTATAGATTAATGTTTCCATTTTATAATATTTAAATTTAATGTATAACCTTATAGTGTCGTTTGAAGGAGAACTCGTTTTCGATTAAATATGCTATTGTAAATTCATAATGTTTTCTAAGTTAAACCCAATGATTAGCTATAATATTAGCAGCTATATTATAGCTAATCATGATATCGGCATAAAATAAAGGTCTACTCTGATTTATACAGATCTATCGGTATCGGCTCACAGACTGACCTGCACATTGTATATTATTATGCATTACAAGCTCGGTTTGACTAAACTTCACTCACCGATGACGTATTCGAGTATCAGGTTCCATCCGATCACGAACGCGACGAATTCACCCACACCGACGTAACTGTAAACGTAAGCCGATCCGGCTTTTGGCACTCTCGCTGCGAATTCGGCGTAACACAGGCCTGCGAACATAACGAGATAATATTATTATGTAATAATATATTGTTAAGCTGTTGATACGTTAATAATGATATTATTTCCGGTTTGGACTAACTAGGGTGCACGCACGTCGCATAGTACACTATGTATGTAGGTATAATAATAGGTACCTATAATTTAATAATTTTTCCGAAGGTGATGGTTATTGTATATATTATCAATATTATTATTGTATATTTTATACAATGTCAAGCACTTATACTAGAAAAGTTGTTTATGACGGGAAAATATCGTTTCATTGGTTTGTATAGAACGCGTTCGTTGTCAATTGGTTCCCTGTCCAATTAGTTTGATTATAATAGGTACCTTATAATTAAGTTCGTATCGCACTTAAGATGCATTTCTGATACTTAGGTAAAATATTTTGATGTACGATAGAAAAATATCAAATACACGATGAAGTTAATTATTTATCACGGTTCTATTCATGAATAATATTATGTAATAATATATAGAGCCATGGCGGTATTTACTGTAATACGACCACGGATACCTATATGTATCTATACCTATATACAAGCCTGGGCAAGTTAATGATAATTTTTAACTGAGTTAAGTTAAGTTAATGGAAAACATTTTAAAAAGTTTAAAGTTAATAGTTAATCTAATTCTTTTTTTAACTCAGTTAAGTTAAAAGTTATATGAACATTTTCAATTACCTAACTTATTAACTTAAGTTAAGTTATTTTTTTTATTTTTTATATATATAATATCTATATAAATAATAAAAATCCTAAATATTATTGACCACAGGAAATAGCCAATAGCTTTTCTATATATAGGTATTGAATTAATATAATTATGTAGTAAGTATGAAAAAAATACAAAATTGAAAATGCCGAAACAAATACAATTTTTTGATTTATTAACACACTAATACAGACAACTGACAAGTATTATACATTTTTTTTAAATTATTAAATAAAAATAACATGGTATTTAGGAATGTACTCTGAATACTTTTTCAGGAAACTAAAATTTTAAAACTGTTTGAGAATATAGTCAACTATATACTTCATTATATTTATTATTTAATTATTTATAAATTAACTTAACTCGAATTTGATTAAAAGTAACTCGTTATTTATTAAGTTTATATCAATTAAAATAAGTTAAGTTAAAAATTAAGTTTATGAAAATTAGATTTTAAAAAGTTAAGTTAAAAGTTAAAATTAACTTTTAACTTTTTAACGCGTTTATGCCCAAGCTTGCCTATATATATATCACGATTTACGTAACTCGTTTTCATTGGGCAGATCAGTGTTGGATATTTTCGTTTTTTTTTTTTTTTTTTTTTTGTTTTACAGTAGGACGTATTTTGTCCGGAAATAGACGTCACCTGTGGTTTGATTAGTTTTTTTTTTTTTTAAACATTTTTTGTTTTCTGCTCATCTCACCTGCGAAAGCCGACGCGAAGGCGGCCAAAATGAACGACAACACGACCGCCGGCCCCGCATCTGTTTTGGCAACGGCTCCGGCGAGCACATACACGCCAACGCCCAACGTGGACCCAACGCCGAGCGCTGTAAGGTCTAACAGGTTAAGAACCCTGGCTAATTTCTCCTTTCCCGGTTGGTCGATCAGCACGTCATCGTCACTTTTCCGTCTGGACATCACCTGAATCAGTTTTTCTCGCTGAAAAATAAAATAAAGACTTATCGTTATTATTATTATTATCATTGTCGTTTTGAATTGGTAGCTATTGTTTACAGGTGTTATAGCGTGTATGTAAAATTATTTGTGGAGTTACAGTCAAACTCTTTCGGTATTATAGATATCCTAAACATCCAACGAGTAATAATTAAAGTTGTCAATTTATTAGTGTAATTTTAAAATTCAAAAGTCTGCGTAGCCGTCTTTTGTACCAGAATGAGAAAAGATACTACACGCATTTATAATAAAATATTGTATTTCAAAACATTGCAGGTAGTAAAAACTACTTAGCAATATGGTTTTATTTTGTGACCTGGTCAAATATTATTTTGTTATCGCAATTAGGTTCCTAGCAGCTGTCATACTCATCGTGATTTTACCTATTTGTTTATACGGCGGTTACGCAGTGCGAGTAGCAACGCGAGCATCACTATAAAAATGTTTTATGTCGGAGTGAAAGGCTACAAATAATAATAATATGTTTAAGTTTTAGTTTTAATTTCTTTAATTCTTAGTTTTAGTTTTTAATTTTTGTGTTTTAGTTTTAATTTTTGTTTAAATTCTTTTTGTTTTTTAATTTTGTTAATTGTAGAAAATTGTAGTAGTACAGTACTTACCTATAGTTGCATGTCTTATTACCCTTTTTGCCACCAACTTTTTCACGAAAAATCCACTTATAATTGTCACTCGTGGATTCATCTTTTACCAATTTCATAAAATGTCCACGTAGACATTTTTGTTCCGTTGGCAAAATACCATACTCTTGCAATAACTCTTTAAGGTTGAATAAATTTACATGTTTTTCAGCTGCCATAGTTTACGTTACTTTTAATATATTCGCGTAAGTAGAGAAAAACGAAGTGATCGATAATATTTTGTACGTGGTAATTAAAACTTGCGAAAATTGACATTTTTTGTTATCAAAATGTATAAAGTGAAACCTCTAAATACCGGACACTCTTGGTCGCTTATTAAGTGTCGTCCGCTATTTGGAGGTGTCCGCTATTAAGAGGGGAAATACAATGAGTACACACTTCACCGTTCCAAAAATTCCGTCCGTTATTTGGAAGTGTCCGTTAAAGGAGGTTTCACTGTAATAGTTTTCGTTAGATATACTTAATCTACAATTTTATGGTATTTAAATGGAACAATAAACCTAATAAAATGTGTTATTTATATAATTTTTTTAGTTTTCGTCGTTTCTTTTATACGATTTTAATTTAATGGTACTTTAATGGAACAGTACACCTAATAAAATGTGTTTTCATTTTTTTTTGACCCGAGCAGTAAACTAATCGGTGCGACGAATTTACCTTTTTAATTTAACTCAATGATCTACTTTAGGTGGAGTTGAATAACAGATCGAGGGATATTTTCGATTTTAATTATGCCTGATAAAGCAAATAACTCCGCTCCGTAATCTTCATAAAAGCTCAAAATGCTCTGATTTATAAAAAAATAGTGCAAAAAAATGTCTACCGTGTTGGTAATGAACGTGGACGTGGCGGGCGGAAATAGCTTCCGTGAACACCGCACCACAAATGATCACTAAAAATTTAGTATCAAACTACTTATTTAAAAGAATTATGAAAAAGCGTTTTACTTCATTAGCCTATAACTTGAAAACTAAGTTCGAGCCCCAAATTCTGACTTCACCATCGTTTTGAGCGTACTTAACTACAGTTTTCAAAAAAAAAAGGGTGTCCGGTGATTTTTTTTATTAATATTAGTTACATTTTTATTATTTTTTTATCCAAAGTTGATTTTTTTCTTATTACATTATTTTACAAAATGTTTTTATTGAATTTTTTTATTAAATTTGTTTTTTTTCATATTACATTTTTTAACGAATGAACATTTTTATCCAAACGGTTAAATTTTCATAAATATTGATTATTTAGATTATGAGAAGTTAAAATAAGTCTTTTAAGGATTAATTAGTATACTAAAATGTTGAGTTAAGAGTGAGTTGTGGTTTCCGAAGCACCAGTGCACCACCATCTTTAAAAATCGGGTTTTGCTGCACAAACGCTCAAAGTCGAGCACAAAGAAGCAAAAACGTAGCACAAAAAAAGCTCCTAATTTGGTTCCAAAATTCCAAGGTGGGGGTGCCAGGGAAATGCACCTTTATGTTACACAATATCTGAATTCTGCCAACTATGGAAAGTGTAATGAACGTTAATATTTTGTTATTAAATTTTCGATCGTTATTAGAAAATACTAAAAATTTTCTGAATAAGCATGTCAATAAAATTGTAACATACTTAAGTACTGTTAAATAGCTAAGAATTGAATTTGCCTTTCAATTTATTGAATACGAATTTTCTTGAGACATTTTACTGAGTATTTCTCGACATGTTTACAAAATCATGCATGCGATACATAAATTAGATAATTTTATTTTTCATTTTGATTTTGAAGTATTTTGGATTACAATTTATTGTTTAATTATTTTTCCCTAGAAATAAGTAATTATAAAAACTGATGAAAATTGTAACCTCGTTGGCATTTGCTATGTTTTAATGATAATTTATAAATCTTCAATATTTGCATACCAAATAAATTAAATTTTAGTTATTGTATACAGTATTATTAATTAACGTTATGCATTTTTATATTGTAATATGTACCTAATGATCCTGCGTTCATAATTAAACGAAGAATCTGAAATATGTATAGAATACTATAAAATATATTACAACAGTTTATTAGATTGCATACTTTTTTAATTGTCTTTAAATAATATGTATAAACAATGACTTCCTATGCAATATAAAATTCGCGCTAGTACACATAAAAAGTAAACTACTGTTTGTAGGTTTGGAATATTCATCATGAACATAAAAATAACTAAGTACAATGTATTGTACATTACAGAAAATAATTTTCAAATAATTGCGATTCACTATATCTATGAGTTTTGATTGTGAATTGAGATGAAATCATATATATAATGTTATACCAAATAACATAAAATATAATGTAATATTGGTTGGATTTTGACTGAAACTATTTAAATTTGATTAAATAATGTTCAATAAACACTTTATACTTTAAAGTGTATTTTTTTTTTATTTAGTTAACCCGTGGCAAAATAGGCCAATGGATGTAGGGAGGGTACTGTAGGGTTTTTTTTAAGTTAGGCAGGTTTTTGAAACGCGTGTGTCTATTTTAGTGTATTGTATTTGTACCTATTATGCAAACTCTAAATAGCTATGAAATACATAATTGAATAATTCTGCAAATATGATTAAATAATTTAAATCATTGCGATGTGGATTAATTATGTTTAAAATTTAAAGCCGATTGAATAAGTTGGAAAAGGTAAGTAGTGAATTTAAAGAATACAAAATTATAGATGCCTTTACACTTTTTACAATAAATGGTCATAATTGTAATCGTGATTTAAGATTTTAAGTAAAAAATTAAATTACATCTGTTAAATGCAATTATAATATTAATTAAAATTATTATGCAATTAATTATTTCACTTTAAACCTAATGGCCTATGTTGCTGAGAGTACATGTACAATTTAAAATAAATATATATTAATTAAAACAAAATATACTGAAAGATTATTCAAACATTTTATTGAGTATCGCATAACGTAGATAATATATTAGGTAATAAATTATTGGGATCTACATAGTAATTAATTATAAAGTCCATAAAAATGTTTTCCCTGCCTAATCAATATGACATATGTGATTGATATTATAATAAAAAATAAAAAAAATAAATATTATTTAGGTCAAAATGCACTTAGGTTTCAAGACTTGTCAAATGGTTTTACACCGTTTTGTAATATTCACTAGCTACGTCTTAATGTATACAAATCCACACCAAGACAAAATTTATAATATTATAATACCATATAATAATATCCTATTGTAATTTATAAAAGTTTAACTAGGGTTTGTTTTATCGAAGCTTTAATCACTCGAAAATAAATGATTATGCAAGAGTGAGTTCACGTGTTTAGCACGTCATTCCGTAGCATTAATCGTTATTAAAAACACATTTTGTTTATTTAATTATTTAATAAGAGATAATATTGCATATTCATCAAATTAAATCGGTAAACTAGGTAGCTAAATTATTAATTGTTAAAACATATTTTATTAAAGACATCGAATCATTATAAGTTTAATTATATCATTGTTGATCATAAGAATAATAATGGTATTTAGCGAATGATGTAATTTAGTAAACCGAATTGGATTTTAAACATTTTATAACTAAAAATATTTTAAATTACAACGGCGAAGACTTTTAAAGAAAAACTTATGAATATATCATATATTATTAGCAAATAAAGGTATACATATTATATTATACGTATTAGTGTAGAAAATACATAGGTCGCTACTACAGAATGTGGCTTCAAAAGTTTTAAATAAGATTATATTAGCTACCTAGTACCTAAGTATAGCGAATATACTTTCTAAGGTTTCTTGTACATTTCTATTCCAGTAAGATATATTTTAATTCAAAAGTCTATGTTACATAATAATATATACAACATAAGCTTATGTATATTGTATATACAGTGTTCCACAACGTTTGATTCCATTAATAGTTATTTGATTAATTATTTAAATGATTATTAAACAGATACCTAAACAATAAGCAGCTTGTTAAATTGTAATCATTGATCATAATTCATAAATATTTATTGTTGTTTTTTGTTTTATTATACTAAAAATAGTTGTATTCTTTATTACATAATTATTTGCTCTCATGGGCGTTTCTATATAGATGAAAAATTAATATTATTTGTAATTAAAATATTCTATTTATGAAACTGATTTTTATGCGTCTCAATTTTATTTCTTAAAAGATCAATCGTATCATTTATGAAATATAACATTTAGATCAGTGGTTCTCAACCTTTTTATGTATGCGTACCACCTACACAGTTTGAAAATGTTCGTGTACCACTTAACCAATTATGTTTTTTTTTGCTCGTCATCAAAAAACGTAACGTTATTTTACATGACGTATGAAATATTATTTCTCCAGGAACTATAAAATTATAATTGTTTAAGTATTTAATACACAATTAATGAAAAATTAAATATTCTTAGTTATTACTAATATCAATGAAGCAAGAAATATTTAATGCAAATAATGCTCCATTCCAGTTTTTTTCCATGAAGTGAGATTATTATGAGCTTTCCACGTACCACAGGTTAAGAAACGCTAATCTATATAATGTTCAAAATCGATTTCTGAGTTTTGGCAGTTAGCGTCTCAATATTGCCTACTCACACCACCCGGCAGCTGCGTGACATCAATTCTAATAAATAAATAAATATCAGCTATCAATAATATAAGCTAGGTACGTAAATATTCTGTTTAAAATGCTTATAACTAAAATTCCATGAATATTTGATATGAACTGAAATCTTTCTGAAAAATAAACCAAAAATTTGGTTGTTTTAAAATATTAATATCATTTTAGGTATTTGGTTATAATATTTAAAAAATTAATACTCAACAATGATGAATTAAAAGAAGTACCTATGTTTGAAGATACATAGTATAATATAATACGTTTTTTTTATATTTTAATAGTTTTATTTATTTTATACATTTAAAAGTGTAATTTTTATATATTTAACAATTGATAAAATAGGCGAGATGCTGATCTTACATCTTAATCACGCATGGTATAACTATATAGACTCCAATCTATAAATTATAAACATAATTTTTTCTTTTTTGCTATACATTTCGTACAAAGTACACCACACAATATCATATTTTATTAGTGCACCAATTAATAAAAGACTACTATAACCAAAACGTTTCAATAATAATTGTATGAGTAGATATTATACACTATTTATCGTATAATCATAGACTACACGAATATGAAATACCACTAATATGTTTAACCACAACAATAATGGTCGTATTATTTATTTGCATATATGAATTTAACATTTTGAAATATTTGCATGGAAACACCAACGCATTGATGACATATATACATTTTCAATGTGATATTTATATTTTTTAAATTGTTATCATTATACATTTTACTTATATATAGGTCATGGATGCGTTGAGCATAATATTTAAAAAAAATTGTGTATTTTTATGAGAATCTCTTTATCTAAATATAATAATAAGAACATTACATTATATATAACCTAGATTGCGGAAAGTATTTTACAATATTACAATATTATGAATAAGTTTAGGTATTGTTAGGTATTTATATGATGAATATTTAATAAATAATAATCGTTTTATTGAATAAAAACGTATACTTACACTTTTTAATACTTCATTGTTTCATATTTTCATACTAATACATAATATATTGGAGGTTATAAATGTATACTGTTGTATATAGATTTAAAGCGTGTCATGTACCTAATTATATTGTTAAGTTAGTTAGTAAAAAACAAACACGAAGAGAAATCCCTCATGAAATAATCATTTTTATATGCTATTCTGAAAATACATATTCAATAAAAACATTTATCATCAAATTTCGGAAAATTTACAGGAAAAAAATGTTAACTGAATACCTATTATATTATATCTACTCAAACTGTTAAGCTATAATTATATATGCTATACGCGTAATTCGTTATGCTAAATTTCCTCATAACTAAGAATTTTTTTTTAATTTTTACCACTTATACTAATACATCCTTGTATGAGCGTTTTGTAACGTATTGCTACATTTAATCTGCACAATGTAAAAGATGTGCATACAAAAAGATTTTTATAGCAAGACCATTTTTGGATTTTTTTAGAAACATGTCGCATTATTATAATGCTATCAAAATACCAAGAAAACGACAAGACTTTATATTATGTTGAAAATCGTTTCTAATTTTTGACCTGAAACAAATATTATAAGATTGTTTTTGAGATGTTTATATAAACCCGAGAGTTTGTGAGTGAAAAATCTCGTACTTGATTAATTATTGTTCAGCTTAAAATAAGAATATAACAAGTATTTGTATAATTTATATTAGATCAATTTGAATGAATGATATTTTTTGTTTTATATATATAAAAATAATAAATACATTTTGATTTACAGAGAAAAGAGGATTTCAAAATATATATTTACAATATAATGTTGTACTAGTTATGGTAGTTTATAGAGTTTGTCGACGATTGGGAATAAATTCGCAAATTCCTATACGTCAGCGAACGATTAGATATTGTATTTTCCTTAAACGTATAACATATTATTATGCATCATAATCATCTTTGTAATATAAAATATTTTAGTTGACATTTGCGAAATATTCCAAAATAATTTAATATTGTGTTCACATAAACTTGGTATGTATCAAAATATTATATTATTACCTATTTATTAATATAACAAATGTGACTATACAGTTGCAGAGCGGTATTGACGAATTTCCAAAAATGACTCGCTACTATATAACCGAGAACATCATCGTATAGGTATCGAGTTAAGCTTTCGTCTGGTCACTGTCTATTTTTATTTATCGTTGTGTTCCCGTAGAGTCTACGGCGTAGACGAAGTGCATTCAGACGACCGGCGGCAACAGCTGATGCAATGATAATTGATAATCACACGGGAGGTTGTGACTTGTGGCCAAAAAATGTGCGAACTGTGCCACTAGCTCGAGTAGAACGACTCCGCTGTTGTGGCTGGCCGGCGGCGATCAACATAATATTATTATTATTATTATTATGTATAAGAACGAAAATAAACAATTAAAACGAAAGCTGCGATCACTTGCCGTCCACTGATGGATAAAAATAATTTTATTAACATATATACATATAATATTATAAATAACTAAATAAGGACAAAATAATATAACAATATATCAATATATGTTTAATATAAACAAATATTACATATTATTATATATTATCATAATATTATTGTATCTACGTATTTGATAAGCCTTTTTATTCTAATGGACATACTCATACTGGCCTGTATGAAATACCAAAAGTGCAGTTGGCCTAAGGCCTAACAATGATTACCTATGTTATGATATGCAGTCAGAAAAAAATAATCTGTCGTTTTTTTTTTCGACTATTCCAACAAGCTGCTCCTACCGCCAATCATATTATTATAAACATCGAGAATAAAACAGATACTATATTGTTCATACTTTTATAAAAAGAATACTTGTCGGCATAAAAAAACTATCATCGTTTATCTGAGGAATTAGAACTATTCCTTAGAGAATAAATACCTACACTATTATGGTACAGTATAATAGCCAATATGTACTCGTATAAGGTATATACATTACATTGTATTATGTAATCGATTCAATGCGTTCGCTGCTCTAAAATAATAATTTATGAATCCTTGAACTTTGCGATTTTACCGATCCTGTGTGTTCATAACGATATTTACATAAAAATATTATAATGTTTATTATTATATGGTTTATATTTCAGTGGCATTTTACGTCTCGATGAATCTGACCGAAACGCTCGTCGCCGGCTGGAGCCATACGAATTGAGTTTTAATTACCGCATTATGCCAAGTTATGAAAAAAAAATTATACGTATTATGTAAATGTATTATACATTAATTATATAGGTCGACAGGATGGCGTCTGGTGCTTTAATTATATGTATATAGAACGATCGATCAATTCGATCTCGGCTGATGGTCAATAATAATAGTATACTACGATCGACTTGCAGGACATAATAATATGTATAATATTATTATTATTATGTTTATTAGTAGTAGTAGTATTATATGCGTTGGTGTTCGGTTTATTTATTTTAATTTTTTTGTTGAGCATTAGAACCGTACATCTTGCAGCTAATATCGTACACATGTTTTATTCTGTGTACGGCTATATCGTAATACGACCGCAATGTTCCGGTTTACTTGTTTATCGATCGATCGAGTACTTATTAATAAGTACACCAACAAACATTATATCATTGCATAAAAACATTATGATGGTTATTATACGCAAAATAAAGCAACAAAAAGTAGTTTAAAACGATTTTTTTTTTTATGTGTTCAACAGTAGATCTCATATTATTTTTACGCTGTTTTTGGTATGTGGTTTACTCTAAGAAGTATGTAGATAATATATAATATATTTTGTAAGATTACGTTGATATAATATCACGGTGTAGCAGTGTAGGTACCTATATATTTACAATGTATTAGCGTATTGCCATTATCAACAATAATATTACCTACATTTCAAAATTTGATTTTATTGCTGTAGAATACCACCGTACAAGGTTATCAAGGAAACATAGATACTATAAGAGATAGTTACCATTAACATTGTTAATATAGTTATTTTAATGTATTCCAAATTATAAAATTCTTGAAACCTACATTGTTATAGGTAATTTTGTAGATTCACCTTCTTCAACTTACAACACGATAGTAGGTAGATAGTAGGTATACCTAATATCGCATTATTTAATATTTTTTTTATATTATGCGTACTATTCGTATAAAGGACAGCCACTTTTTTAACGAACACTTTACAATATTTCATTATCATTTACCAACAACTGTTATAGCCCTGATAACCAAAAATGAATGAACATTTATCTCTCAAAATATTTATATAAGACAGATGTATACATTTTGTTGATTTATTGTTAGAAAAGTAATACGAGTCTGATTTTCTTGTCACTATACATAATTATACACGACATTCCTATACCTACTTTACGACGTGAAAAAAAAATTATTTTATTGCACAATAATAAACTTATTGTCTTCCATATGTAGTTAATTCAATGAAACGCACACATTATGTAACAATTATATTATAGCCTATAGGTATAGCTGTAGACGCTGGATTATTGCTCATACATAATAATATTATTGTTATAGCTTATAATATTATATCATCGTGCCAAATCGTGGAAATGTACGAAAAATGCGTGAATAATTGTCTATAACATACCTAGGTATTGTTTTCATATAAGTTGTGTAAAAAACAAACAAATACATTATTATTATTACATGAATCATAAATATAATCGTTATCGCAATAGCAACTCCATTGACAGGGACACGGTTGATCTATCTTTAGCAGCTAATTATAATATTTTCGTCGATTACATGTCATAAATATACACAACAATTAATATATTCGAAAGATTAGGATATCAAAACAACGCGAACAAAAGGAATGACAATTTGATTAGCACTCGCATTGTCACATAAACTGATACACCTACGTGAAATGTACTAAAAAAATATCGACGTCGTTATAATATTAATACTGTTTACCAACAAAATACGATTCGGTTATTGCGTTACGAGTTTTCGCGGAAGTCTTCTGCAATACCGAAATCATGAATTGTAATCAAACAGTATTAGGTATGTACTTTATTTTGTACAATTCTGTACTACCAAATATAAATTTTGTACAACCCTCAAACCCCTACAAATTGCAATTTCATCTTACGGGTGCTGGGGTAACGTTACCGTTGGGATCAGTTATTTTTCACAAATTTCAACTTTAAACCATACAGTAACTATTATGTACTTTATTTTGTACAAAATTGTACAACCATAATTAAATTTTGTACAACCCTCAAATGAATAAATATACTATAATACTATAAAAAGTAGAAAAACTGGTCAAAAAAGCAAAAATAATCACAAAAACTGAAAATATAAGCATCTTTAAAAAAAAAAGCAAATGCTTTAAGTCCCGAGCCTTAGTCATAATATATATATACAGAACTTAAATAATAATTGCTATTATGTAATAACTTTGAGAGATTTCATCGCCACAAATTTTTCAACAATTTGTGAAAAATCCAATGATCTTAGTAAGTCAATTTCGATGCTTAACAGTGCAAGGCCTGATAGTTAATTTATCGAGGTGATTGGAAAATATATTTTTCCAGCTGTGCTATCAATAAATATAAAATACGATAAAATCCTAGTAATGTTGTTAATCAATCCTAATTCGTTTTTAAAAATTTAAATCCGTCTTGTACTTTATTTTGTACAATTCTCAAACCAATAAGGGCGACTCGTGGGGTTCATAAAAGTCGGAGCAAAAAAATTTAAATATTTCCCCTTTATCTATTATCATAGTTTACCATCTTTAACTTCTGTTGGTAATTAATTTAACCCAATTCTTTTATTATGTATTAAATTATTTTCCCTTTTTATTTCTTTATTATCGTTTAATTCTAGATTCTAGATCAACTATGTTAATACTTTTAGATTCTGAACGGAGTGATGGATGTATTGATTTTATAATGATGTGTGTTTTTTTTTTCCAAAATAATTTTATCTTTCAAATTTAAAATTTCATCATCAATATTTTCATTTAAATTATTTGGGTTTCTTCCTCTATTATCGTTTGCCATCACTTATTATTACGAGTAGAGTAGGTAATACACAAAATTATAAAACAAAATTAACTCAAGTAAATTATACCTAATACACGACATAAATATAACTTTTAGGTAATTAAATTGCAATTTGTAGGGGTTTGAGAGTTGTACAAAATTGTACAAAATAAAGTACATAATACTGTTTGATTACAATTCATGATTTCGAAAGTACGGGTGCTGGGGTAACGCAGCTGAGATAATCACGTACCTAACCCTTTCAAGCGATTATTGTAAATAACAATATAAATTTGTCAACTTGGAATAAAAAAGTTCTAACTCTTGAATTTTGAAGAAAAAAAATAATACGATATATTATAACAGCGAATGATTGAAATGCACGCGTCTCGCGCTGTTGGCCTTGAATTAGATGCGAGATAGTTAGAGAATAAAACGATTTCATTCATAAAAAAAAAAAATATGTAAAGCTATTTTGATTTTAAAAATGTAAGAAATGAAAAATCTCTGTAATAAAATGTATGAATTATTGTTATTAATTATTTGTGATAGAATGAAACATTTTTTTAAACAAAATCGTTAAAATAAATAGGGTAGGTAACAGAATTGTACCTAATTGTAAAACTTGTAAAAGTTAGTTTTCGAATTATCTTTATAAATTGTGTTTCTTATAGATTCGATTATGGTTTTAATTAATGAATCGGATGACGAGTTGTTGCATAATTTTACATCTATTTTCGACAAAAAAATGTGTAGGTTTTTGATTGAAGCTTAGAAAAATAAAAAATGAGACAGATCTATTTTCATCCCGTGCTGGCGTATTGCTTAGGTCGACGATTAAAATTCGTAACATTTTGATGAGTTTTCGAGTTTATCATCTGTCACGCGACTGTTCAAAAACAATAAACATATAATTTACTTAAAATACGTATATATATATCGTATATCATATATACCTATTACGTTCCGTGACCCATAAAATGTTTATTAAAGTCTAAGTAGATTGAAACAATGTAAGTAGAGTACCAGCTGTAGGTATAGATGGGTAAATGCAATTACGTACATAGGTACACCACACATGACCGGTTTGTAGTGCGTAGCAGTCTGATTAGCAAATACTAAGAAATTGATACCTACTTAAAAAAATGCTATAACCATAAACGTATAATTATAATAATATATATAGGTATTATATTTATGCTTTCTTTCACATACCAATTTATTTATTATTTTTTTTTTTTTCGGAACATTTTTTTCTAAGTTATTGTAGATAGGTATTATGAATAGATATAAGACGCGTTCTGGTCTCGAAACAAAGACAACTGACGACCGGCACCGTTTGTAATGATTTGTATTTGATTTTCGCAATATAATATTATTCACCTATGTTGTTAAGATCGATCAACGCAACATGCGTCACGACGGATTAACATAGTATTATATCGTATAAAAATTAGAAGTACCTATATAGCGTGATTGTTATAATAATTATGTTTATCGAGCTTACACGTATATAGGAGAGGTACCAGTATAAGTACCTATTTCTAACGATACATTGACTGTAATTTTATTACTAGTATCTATACGACTATACCTGCCAATAAAAAATGATTACATAATCGTTACACTCTAAATAGTCTAACGAAATTACACACAGTATGTGAGTATGTCGTCGATTTGTTGATATCAGAAGAGTGGAAAGCATTTAAGTAGTGTCTGCACCTTAATCCGAGATAGATGCGAAACCACAGTCGCAAAACATAACATTTTTATAGGTCGATATTTTACCAGATTTTACCATACATTATTATATTGTTATGCTCGGCACTCTATACTATTGTAGAGGTGCGCATAAATATCGATGCACTTCGACGGAATTTGTATAAGCTCTCTGTCCAGCGAGAGAACGCGCCGATTCTGCGTATCCCTCCGTGTCACACTCCTATTGAAACCAGTTCCACTACGGCAGGTTGTTGCGTGGGGAACCAATTTTGGTCGGTGCGCCGCGCCTTCTCTCGCTGGACAGAGTATAGTAATATTATCATCTGCGTTGTATTTACCATAGTTTGTATTGTTTGTAAATATTATGCAGTTGAGCCAATAGTCAATCGAATTTCTTTATTACGGCTGCCCCTTCCACCTTTCACTGATTTGCATAGGCATTGATCTACCCCCGCTGAATTGCATTGACACAATCTAAACATTATATTATATATTTTAATATTTACTATCCTAACAATAATTCTAATTGATTGATCGTTTTTACGTGTAATTATTAAATAAAATTCTATCCCACCATTTTGTAATTCCTAAGTTTATTCATACTTCGTTCGCTGCTGTTCTATATGTATACGTATCGTATATATCATACCCATGTCCACGTTTTTTGACTCTGATCGAAGGTTTTTATGTTATTATGTGCTGAACTGAGATGTCATTGAGTCTTGACAATTATTAATTCAAACTATATATTTCATACAAGCAACGATTAAAGGTATACGATCATCGTATTTAAATAAACATTAGCAAGAGTTTAGTGTACGTGAACATATTATTAGGATTATTAAGTGCACAACACATTATATTATATCTTTTTTATCAACAGTCAGAGCAAATAACTGAACGACGTGGTTGAAAGTTGATGCGATCGTCAATTGCTGTTTATCATAATGTATAATAATGTAACAAGTAGATTTTTTTGTGTGCCTATACTCTTATTACAAAATAATAAAATATATCAATAACAAATTCGTGTCATATAGTAATCATGATGGCTTATTGATATTTAATTTGAATAATGTAAAGTTTTATATAATGTTAAAGAATTAATATGAATAGATACAAAAAAGTTAGGTAATACAACGACGTTTTGAATATAATATAACACGCGATGCCTTCATACAATTATACTTTCCCATTCACAAGTCAGACATTTAAATTATTCACTGATAGCTGGTTGTTTTGTTCTACCAATGATGTCGTATGATTTTAGGTTGTTTCGGTGTTGTCAATACGTTCAGTATTTCAATAGCCATGGTAATTGGTAATGCACGATTGTAATAATAAATAACTTATGCCGGCGGTAATAACACTTATGACGGTACGACGAGATGTGTTCATTCTAGCCTAATCATGGGTGGGTGGCCGAGAATAACAAACATTTTAAATTACGCGGTTATAACGACGGCACCTTTGCACGGTAATGATGACGGTATTATGTGTTATACGACGACGGTGAGATTTGTGATAACGACGACGCGATATTAAAAAAAAGCGCGGGCGATACCGGTTTTGGAGGATCTAGGCCGAATGACTGCTCACTCTTTAGCCTTCCTTTAGAAAAGGTGGCCGAAAGGAGTGATCAACACTAGTCACTAGTCAGCTACCTATCCGCTCAGACTCGGAGTCGCGGAAGGACGGCGATTCTCGGATCGTATAAAAACAGAAATATACGGAAAATACAAAAATATATTCTTATAAGTATATAACTGATGACCAATTATTGGCAATTACATTACGTACAGAGTATCTATGTTGTATAAAATGTATAAGTATCGGGGATTAAATCAAAGTAGCATGCTATTATAGACACATTGTCTTTTTTAATGAAAATATTATGGAATCTCATAAATAATATATATTTGGGTATATTGAAAAAATATCTATACCTATAGGAGCGTGCCACGTTAGTTCCTAAGTTTCCTTTGTTAGGAATAAAGTAAAACATTTTGTTTTCATTGTTGAGTTTATGTTTTTATGGCAATAAACAATGCGTTACGAAAGTCAGCCTCGCAAGAATCGGTTAAAAAAAGTTGTACCCAAAACTATATTATGTTAAGCAATTTATTTCAATAAGGTGATTTAGTACTGCGCTGCATATCGCATACGTGATAAATAGAGCGCGGATTTATATGCATTAAAAATCAATGGAATATGCGCTAAAAAATCTTAAATATGCATAAATATATGCACTAAAATGTTAAAATATGCATGGAAAATAAAAAAATTTATTTTTGGAACATTTAATTAATAGGTACAATATATTATAAATAAAAATTATTGAACAATACTAAAAACGCTTTCAGGTAGCTTTAATCTATATACAGGGTGATTCAAAATTTATTTTACAGTCATTTTATCATATAAATATTCAAAATAGTGAAAAATGTAGGATACAAAAGTTTTTTTATTTAAAAACATCTATTATGATTCCACAAATGAATAAATGTTTACAAAATTTTAGAGGGGTTTTGAGAGGTCATCTTTAAAAATTCAAATGGAAGCCTATACTTTTTTTGCAATCTTAATGTAAAGTATTTTTTTAAATACATTTTAGAGATTAAACAACATTAATTAATGCAAAACTCTATGCTTGAGAGCTATTCAAAATTTTTAGAAATTGCATTTTCAATTTTTAACCACACGACGCGCGCCGACACGTAGCTAAGCTAATGGTTCGCTTATCAGTTATCACGTCATAATGTTTCCGTCATAATGCTTCCGCGCACCAGTAGGTATAAGAGATTATAATATACCTGTTGTATGTTATCCGAAATTCTAATAATACATTTTGATGTTTGTAGTGTGTTTAACGTTTTACCTTCATAATGATACTAATACTATCATAGTCTTATACCACGAACATAAAATAGTTTTATACCATTTTCTATATCACTATCACATTCAAACCCATAGATAATAGGTATATTAATTAATCTATTTACTAATAAGTAATAATATCATCATGCACAAATGCTGAAATGCACAACTGCTGAATTATTCAAGCTCAAGAGTCAAGACAAATTTGTCAGAAATTTAATTTTGGAAGTTTGGAGTTGGATGTTGCATGATTTGAATGTATTTTATGCGTGTTAAACTGTTTTTATTGTGCTAAAATTATTACTGTGCGTCTGAATTTATGTCATATATTATTAAGGTGAAAACTAGGACTTGGATTTGTATCTAAGTAGAGAATAAGAAATTATCTGAATGACAGGTGTTGAACACGTTTCAAAAGGTTCTAAATATATGCAATTACTAATTATTTGCCAAGGTTCATACAACATTTTTGCAAAAACTTTTTTTATACTAATTTATAAAATATATGTACCTACCTAATTGATTTGCATGTGAATACATTAATATAAACATGGCTGTTTAATTTTTAGTGATGATTCGTTATAGGTAGATACTTCACTTCAACCTAAAGATATATACATCATATTATACATATAGCCCATTGAATTATTATAATAAATATAGTATCATAATTGTTATCAATGTACCTATTATTGATAATATTATTGTTCTAAAAACATAACAATTTTGTATTTTTGAATTCAGATACTTGTAATACTTCTACATATATTTTACTATTTAAATTTTATATACATATGTGTAGTTATATAATTTAGGGATATTGAAAGGTACCTACATAAAATCAATTATCCGAGTCAGTTATGATAATTTATTGATAACATATGGAAATATATTTGATTATTTTTTGTTTCTTATTATTTTATTACATATTATATTTATAAGAATATTAGGTATATCCATAGCCAATCAGTTATTTAAACATAATTTTCATGTTTTTGTGCATTTTATTTGCAATTCACCAAGATACAAATTCGTATAATCATTCCAAAAATACTTGTATTTTATTCATATTTTTCAATAATTTATCAATGGATTAAGTACCTATTGCAGTGGCGTATTTTGGGTGATTTATCGGGGGGTGTCAACATTTATTGAACCTCACAAACAAAATTTTTTGGGTCAAAGGTTTTTTTTTTATTTTTATTATTAATAGAATCAAGTCCGCGGCTACTTTGGCCATTGGACGAACATTATATTTACAAAATTAAACATAGTAATACATTTTTATGTAGAGATACAATATATAAAGGAGAGAAAACAATGAAACATTACGTTAACTTATTGTATTAAATTTTGTTAAGAAGTCCTGTGATGCGGAGAAATTTCAGGGTAGTTGTGAGATTGCTCTGCTCGGGACTGAGTAATTCGGAGAGCTGGTCCGGAAGGTTCAAATCTCTCCTTGCTTTTTCGTAGCATCGGCAATCCGTGAGGAGGTGTTTAACGGTAAGAGGGGAGCCACAGTTGGTACAATCAGGAGGTTCTCCCCTCTTCATGAGGTGTTGATGGGTTATATGGGTATGTCCAATCCTGAGGCGAGTAATAACTGTTTGGTGTTTCCTGGATATGTTTGCAGGGAACGGCCAAGGGTATGTGGTTCTTTTGATTTCATGTAATTTGGTTGTCTGTTCTGCCCATTTTTTTTCCTATTGGCCATGCACATCTTTAGCAATGATTCTCTTAACGTCTTGGTATGTAAAATCCAAGGACGTGAAAGAGTTATTGGCTAGGTGGGCGAGTTTGGCGGCCTTGTCAGCGAGTTCATTGCCTTCGATATTACAATGGCCGGGGATCCACATGTAGGAAATTTGTTTACCAGAAAGAGTAGCGGTGGAATGTGCATTGTGGATTTTTTTTGGTATGTCAGTTGGTTTCCATTGGTTCTGGATACTCGTGAGAGTAGAAAGTGAGTCACTTAGAATAATGATCTGATCAGCTTCAACTTTATGCGTTGCACATTCGATGGCTTTGTGAATGGCTAGTGCTTAGGCGGTGTAAATAGAGCACTTGTTTGATAGTTTCCATTGCATTTGTGTATCCCCATAAATGATAGCCATTCCGACACGATTTACCATGACCGATGCGTCCGTGTATATGAATGCGTGTTGCAGTTTAGATGACAGTATTTCCATGAATAGATTTATGTAGTGAGTGGTGCTTGTAGATTTCTTGGGAAGTTGGTGAAGGCCCAGGTTGATGTTCATCGAAATGAGCCATGGTGGGGAGATGTTCATTTCAGTTGTCAGAATGTTGTCTAGATCGTATTTTTTGCATATGTCGAAAATGTGTTTGGGGGAGGAGTGGAAACCTTGGGGGGCGCGGGCCATTCTTTCTGCGATTTTGAGTGTTCGTTCTGACAATATGATACCCTAAGGTGGAATGCCAGCAATGCTAAGGATGCTACTAATGGGGCTTGATCGGAAAGCACCTATGGATAGTCGGACCCCCTCGTTGTGTACCGATTCAAGCATTCTGAGGTGAGTGGGTTTGGCGGTAGATATTAGAGGGGCTCCGTAGTCTATTTTGGAAAGGATAAGTGATTTGTGGAACTTTAGTAGTATTTGTGTTTGTGCTCCCCATGCTGTGTGAGATAGTGTTTTGATTAAATTAATTCTTGAAAGACAAGATTTTTTTATTTGTTGTATATGTAGGGGCACCATGTAGCTTTAGAGTCGAAGATTACCCCGAGGATTTTAACTCGAGTTTGATTTATGATGATGTGATTGCCCATTTGTATTGATGACTTTTCTTTTTTGGTTGATGAGTATTAGGCTGGTTTTATTCGGCGCAAAACGAAAGCCAGATATTTTGGACCAAGATACGAGTTTGTTGGTTGAGTCTTGTAGCAACTGTTGGATAGTGTTGCTACCGGTGCTTCGGCATATGATATTGAAGTCATTGGCGTATAATAGGGGAATTTTGGGGTTGAGTATTCCTTCGGAAATGTCATTGAATAGCGTCACTGAAATGGTAGATCCTTGGGGTACGCCATTCTCTTGAGTAAATATATCAGATAGGGCGTTGGAAGTTTGAATAGTTATTTACTAATGTAAAAAGACATTGAATTAATTTTTTAACAAATTAATATGTTAAGAATTGACAAGAAGTTTTACATTTGATAAAAATAGTATACTATAACATAAGTGACATCACTAATGTCCAATATATTAGGACTTTTTTTTAAATGTTGGGGGGTGTCAAGACATGGAGGACAACCCCCGCCCTACCAAAATACGCCACTGATCTATTGTTTATCTCAAGTGAAAATATTTTAAAGGTATTCTAACATTTATAACTTTGCTTAAAAAACCAATATGTACTGAAAATTGTAGTCATTTTAAATATAATTATTACTTTTTAATTTAATGAAATCTAAAAAATCATCTTTTAATTGTGTTACTAAATGCACTTTCAATTTATTTAATCGATGTAAAAAAGAGTCATACATAGTGACCTACAAAAAGTATGTTATAGGATATTAAACTATTCATTTTATACACATTAACTTTTAGATTCTGAACGAAGTGATGAATGTATTGATTTTACAATGATGTGTATATTTTTTGTGTCTGTGTACAGCATAACTAGTCGAAATAATGCTTCAATTTCAAGCTTTGGGAGTGGTTTCCGATGTAAAAGTGAATATCCTTGGTGCATTATAGAGGTAAAAAGTAAACATTTTCCAACAGTTTTCAAAAAAATTGAGAAAAAAAAAGCGGGTAAGTCGTGGATGTCGCTCTTCTGTACAGTAGATTACTGTAATGAGTGTAATGGATGGGATTAAATTTGAATGCAATGATAGGTATCATTGTACACGAAAAACGATTCAGAACGGAGATGATTTGTCAGTCTAGGATATATTATATTTAAATATTGTCATATTATATTCTATTTTGAAACAAATATTTTATTTTTTAATTAAGACGCATTTTGCATAAGGCATGGTTAATCAATTAGTGTAGTTATCATGTAGTAATCATATTCATAATACCTTTTATTATCATAGATATACGAATACCTGGTTTGAGGATAAATCGTTATTATTACGCGATTTCATAAAAATTTAAAATTCAAACGCTCAAAACATTTTTCCCATAATGACGCTTCAAATTTTCTCTATAGCTATTTGAAGCAAAACTTATAGAAAACTTGGTGTTAAATTTTATAACTTTAGATATAAATACAAACAATATTATGAATTTTGAACTACAAAATAATTTGCAAATATTCATGGTTTTGACGAATTTTTGTCAATATTTGAAATTCAAATGCTAATAAAAATTTAATTTGAATTTCCGGTGGACATTTTTTTTGTGATAAAGATTGACAAATTTGTAAGGAATCTTGTATTAAATTTTCAAAGCTTATATTTAAAAAGAAAATTTTTTATGAGTTTCTAGCTTATAATAATTTGCGAATTTTCGTAATTTTTACGTATTTAGACAAAATTTGAACTTTAAATGCTTATAAAAAAAAAAAATGTGACTATAGATTTCTTGATTTTTCAACTGCTATCGTAAAAATATTTTGGGAGCCTTGTATTAAATTTTCAAATCTTAGGTTTAAAAGGAAAATTTTTATGAATTTATAGAATAAAATAATGCGAATTTTCGTGATTTTTACGTATGTTGTCAAAATTAAAATTTGAATGCATGTAAAAAAAAAATGTGGCTATATATTTCTTTTATTTTTCAACTGCTATTGCAAAACTATATTATGAGCCTTGTATTAAATTCTCAAATCTTAGAATTAAAAACAAAAACTTTTATGAATTTCGATCTAAGATAATTTTAAAATTGCCGTAATTTTTACGTATAGTCAATATTTGAAATTCAAATGCTAATAAAAAAAAAATCGTGCCTATGTATTTTTGTAATTTTTTAATCACTTTATGATAACTTATGAGGAACTTTGTATTCAATTTTCAAGTATTTTGATTGGGCCAAAAAAAATTTATCGACACTTTAAAAAAAATATTTTCAGAAAAATTGAAAATTTCAGTTGTTTATAAATACCTCAAAAAAAGTCAAAATATTTTGAAAATTAAATCATGTAAAGAAAATGTCAATCTAAATAAATGGTAAAATTTTTCGTGTATCTATGACTAATACTTTTTGAATAATAACAAATGTTTAAAATCGTTTGAGGATAAATCGTTATCGTTACACTATTTCGTAAAAATTTAAAATTTAAACGCACTTAAAATTTTTCCTATAATGATGCATCGAGTTTTCTCTATAGCTACTTGAAGGAAAAGTTATGGAAAACTTAGATTTGTATTTTTAATCCTTAGTTATAAACGCAAAAAATTTTTTGATTTTTAAACTTCAAAATTACTTGCAAATTTTCGCATTTTCGACAGATTTCGTAAAATTTTGAACTGTAAACGCTTATTAAAAAAAATTGTGACCTACGATTTTTAATCTTTTTTAGCTACAATAAGAACATCTCATGAGGAACCGTGTATTAAATTCTCAAGTTTTTTTGGTCGTTCAACATTTTTTACCGACACTTCAAAAAAAAATTCTCAAAAAAATCGAAAATTTCAGTGGTCTATAAATAACTCAAAAAAAGTTTGAAATCGAAGCATTATTTCGACTAGTTATGCTGTACACAGACACAAAAATACACACATCATTGTAAAATCAATACATACATCACTTCATTCAGAATCTAAAATGACAGAAAAACGGGAATTTTTACGCAAAACCAGTTTTCGACCAAATCGATTTTTTTATATGGTTGTAATTCAAAAACTAATCAATATAAATACTTGAAATTTTCACTAAATTTTTATGTTAGTGATATCTATATACAGTTTAATTTTCAAACATTTTTGACTTTTTTTGAGTTATTTATAGACCACTGAAATTTTTTTGAGAATTTTTTTTTAAGTGTCGGTAAAAAAATGTTGGACAACCAAAAAAACATGAAAATTTTGTTGTAATTCAAAAATTAATCATTGTAAACACTTGAAATTTTTTTTGGTTTGCAATTAATTTGCAAAATATTGACATAGTTTTGGAATGGATCGGACAAAGTCGGGGGGCTGGCAAAAAAACTTGAAAAAAACGCCAAAAATAAAATATCGATTTACAAATTCTAAAAACCAATTTGCAATTATTTGCAATTAATTTGCAAAATATTGATATAGTTTTGGAATCGATTGGACAAAGTCGGGGGGCCAACTTTCAATACATGTGGTTTCCGATGTAAAAGTGAATATCCTTGGTGCATTATATAGGTCAAAAGTAAACATTTTCAAACAGTTTTCAAAAAAATCGAGAAAAACAAAAAAAAAAAATGACAGAAAAACAGGAATTTTTACGCAAAATCAGTTTTCGACCAAATCGATTTTTTTATATGGTTGTAATTCAAAAACTAATCACTTTAAATACTTGAAATTTTCACCAAATGTTTATGTTTGTGTTATCTATATAGAGTTTAATTTTCAAAAATTCATTTATATTTATGGACCACTGAAATTTTCAATTTTTTTGAGAATTTTTATTTGAAGTGTCGGTAAAAAGATGTTGGACGACCAAATAATTTAAAACAAGGTTCCTTATGAGATGTTCTGATTGTAGCTAAAAAAAATTAAAAATCGTTATTCACAATTTTTTTTATAATTGTTTATAGTTCAAATTTTTACGAAATCTGTCGAAAAATTTTGAAGTTGAAAAATCATAAAAATGTTTGTGTTTATAACTAAGGATTAAAAATACAACAATAAGTTGTCCATAAGTTTTGCTTCAAATAGCTATAGAGAAAATTTGAAGCGTCATTATAGGAAAAATGTTTTGAGCGTTTGAGTTCTAAATTTTTATGAAATCTCGTAACGAAAACGATTTATCCTCAAACCAGGTATATTGATTAACCATGCTTATGCAAAATGTGTCTTAATTGAAAAATAAAATATTTGTTTCAAAATAGAATATATGACAATATTTAAATATAATATATCCTAGACTGACAAATCATCTCCGTTCAGAATCGTTTTTCGTATACAATTATACCTACCTATCATTGCATTCAGATTTAACCTCATCCATTACAGTAACCTACCGTACAGCAGAGCGACATCCACGACTTACCCGCTTTTTTTTTTAATTCAATATATTTTATAATAACAAAAATCGAGTATTATTATCGCAATTGTTTTAAATATTAAAACTGTTTGGTTTTAAATACCTGTTTTTAGTTTCGACAGTACGAGTATATTTATTATAATTGGTATAATAACTATTACCTACATTTCAAGTGTTTTATAATTGCATCAACCAAAAGAAAGCTCTATCTACTGTATACTGGTTTATTTATAAACAATTATTATAATTCTTATTATATCTTTGCAGGTAGTTGGCAATTGATGTCATTATGTTAATAACTAGAACGAAACTAGATTTTACTCCTATTATATTATAATTGTTCGAAAAGTTGAATAAACCTTAGTCTTGTGTTACGCCCGTTTTTAAATTTAATATTATGCTTATCAATAAAGGAGTTAATTGAGACTATACTTAATATGACCACGACAAAATATAACCCTTCAGGTATGTCATCACAATACCAGTTTTGATCCTGCTGATGTATCTCACTCTCCGTGGTCATCATCGTAGTTCGTCTCATTTTACTATAACCACGAATTATATTACCCATTAAATTGCCAAAACATAATATTAAAATATTATTATAACATGCAAAAATTGCTTAAAATGACGTTTAATGAGGGATCTCGTAGTTTGTTGTATTAACTGATTGATTGTACAAAATGGCATACCTACACAAAATATAATTTTTTTTAAAATATGAGATATAATATCTAATATGTATATTGTATATTATATTATAATTAAAACACAACTAAATACAATAAAATAATTCAAGTGGCTTGGCGTGGCGTTATTTGTAGATTCACGCAACGTGATTAAGTGGACTATACGCACTGCCTGGTGCCACTAATTTCCAGATGGGGGAGCACGCGGGTTCTTATAGTGACAAAAACCTTGCATATCACATACAGATATTCAAAATAACCACAGTTAAAAAATCCACTAAAAATTACTACCCAATGGCTCATGTGGCGGGGGGTCAGTAAATAAAAAATAAATTGAATACATATTATTATTCATTTATATTTTACGACTATACGTGAACAGGAAAAAATCGAACGACGGCGACAAACTGTTTTTGGCAACTAGGCAAGCGATGTCACTAATATATATAATATATATATATATCAAAGATATTATGCACAAACGGCCGTGGTGATAAATATTATGTACACTCTCTTTCAAGATCATTTTGCATGAACATACAAATATTGTATAATGTTGTGTTATATTTCGCAGGTGGAAGTGCGTCTTCAGTGGTTTATTTAAATTTTAAATCTCGAATGACGACGATGACATCGAAATATTTTTACCATCGGTATTATAATCATTAATAATGATTCATATTCATTATCATTGGATACCTTTATGCAAGACGTGTATAGAACTAAGAGGATGTGTGGAAACTGGATAGTCACAAAACAATTTATATTCCCTGTTATTATCACTATTCACTGTTTTATCAATATTAAGAACATCAGCTGTAACACAAATGAATAAATGATTACAATAATAATAAACAAAAATAATAAACAAAAACAATGTTATATATTATTATAATTTATGATATAAACAGGAGAATAACAATCGATATTTTATTACTGCGCGTGACCCATCAATAAAATTGTTAAAATATAATATACACTCAAATAAATATAAATTTAAAAAATCTTAGTTTTAGTCGTCTGTGGTTTGTCAATATGCAATATATATTACGTACGTTGCACCAGCACCGCCCATTAAAAATTTTTGACTTTCTATTTCATCAATAATTAGCACGCAATTAGCATGAATTTGCATGACTAATTTTGCAATTTGCAGGACATCGGTGTCTCCGGAATCGTAAAAATCAACGACCAAAAAAAAGGAATTTTTTATATTTTTATATAACCTTCATTTAGCACGCATTTAGAATGAATTTGCGCGACTAACTATCGCCGAAAATTAGTTTCATTTTTTATCATAACAGTGTTTTTTACAATATTTTTGATTTTTATCCAATATTGATTATTTATTCAATTCATTTTTTTTTATAAAATTTGGATTGTATATTAAATAAATTTTTAATTAAATATAAATTTTTTATTTAAGACATATTTTTTAGCATTTCTTATAAAAATAGAATATTTTTTATTCAACTTAAAACTTCAATATATACCTTATAAAATATTAATTGATAAAAATTAATATTTGATAAGAAATCAAAAATTTTGTAAAAAACACTGTTATGATAAAAAATGAAACTAATTTTTATAAATGTATTTTTTTTATTAAATATAAATTATATATTCCACTTGTGGTTTGTATTTAAATTTGATTTTTTATAATTTGAATCACAATAAATTACTGGAGATTTCACACGGATGTGATGATCGTGTGAATTTCGGCGAAAGTCGTGCAAATTCATGCTAAATTATGGTGTAGTTCAATTTTATAAATTTGAAAATTTTCACTCTGGAGTGGTGCTGGCGAAACGCCAATTATTCGATTATAAATTACAATTCATGAAATATTTATTAGGAAAGGTGAGAAATTGTTCGTAAAATTATCAAAATCTTGAAAAACGTAAATTTTGCGTTATGTTACTTCAGAAATGCAAATATTACGAACTTGATCGTGTAGGGGCTATTACCCTTCTCACTCCCCCCTAGTGGATTCATGAAAACTTATATTTTTGTATTCTAAATGAGTTTATTTATTCTAAATAAATGACGGATTAGTGTCCCTCATGTTAATTCATAATTCTAGAGCACGTGACTAAAATAATCAGTTTGTAGTTTGTATTAATATATAAATGTCAAATTTATTCTATTATAATTTTGAACATAGACCGGTTTAAAAATTCATGGTGTCGTCGGATTCCATTCCTACAATCCGTTTTTACTTCGACCTATTATTGATCAATTAACCTGATAGACACCTACATAATTACTATAGTCTCGTTGTAGCTCTGAGTAGCGCTCACCTCAAGGTAAGTTCGGTCCGTCCTTGAAGGCTTTAAGTGGTATAAATAGTAAGGTATATTGCCAAGAAAATGAATAAAATTCCAATTTTCATTCAAGACCACTCAAATAATATAATTTCACCTCGACGAATGGTATAGGTAAAGTAAACGATATATTATTGTAGGTTTGTAAACATAATAATTATAATAATATCTTACTACTGATACTTATTAGTTATTACTTTATTGTGTATGTTTTTATGTTCGATTGCAATAATATTATACCTATCAAAAGAAGACGACGGTCAAGATTTGTTTGAGTTGGATTTCTCAGTGCTAATTTGTAATCACCAAAAAAGATAATTTAAGCAAGTAGTTGGTTCAACAACTATACTAAACACTGAATTTGCGTCCGGTTAGCATAATATAATACAAATTATCGACATCGCTTATGTACCAAATGTCGACAATCATGATGTGTTATTACGAATGTAGGTGCAATTATTTATTTTAAATGTCAACCTGTGGTATAACATATTTTTATGACCATTTAGTTTTAATAAATAATTATTATTATTCAATAAAACCGTATTTAAATTTAAGTTTGGTTTAATTTCATTTTGTCCTCAGAAATATAAACTAATGAAATATTGGTTGTGTGCGTGCATTAAAATAAATCAAATTATATTATTTTTGTTTTTATTAAGTATTCTAAAACCTATATTGAACTCAGCTTTAGATTTTTAATATTTTTAATATTCACTTTTTTAATACGTCTTTAAAGAGAGACAATTTTAATAATTGAAAAAAAAATACATTTGTAATAATGCAAAAACTAAGAGTTCATTGTGGGCTGGGGAAAGTTCTATTTTTTGAGATAAAAAAAATAGACATCAAAATCCCACAATAAGTCTAATAGGTACGAGGCCAGAAAATTATTTTTTTTTATTAACATAATATACCATGTACTAACCCCCTCTTCCCTAATAAGTATTATGCAGTTGATTAGTGTTTAAGTGTTAAAATTAAAGAGACAACTAAAATTAAAAGATGATATATTTAATATATATATATATATATATATATATATATATATATATATATACATACACGTATGTATAATTATCATGTTTTATATAATTATGGATAATTGATACATTAAATGTCTTTTTCCATACACATATTTCATGGCACTATATTGTATATCATGCTACAACAATATAACTATATAATTTTGGGTGCATTTTTTGCAATTATTGTAGGTAATAGAAAATATCAAATTGTATTGTTTGCTTTTTTATTTGGACACTCACCTACTAAGGACTGTATTGTTTATAATTATATGCGCAAATTAGTACCGTATACTGCTTAATATCATGTTGATGTTGATGTGCGTTAGGGTAAGTTAAAAGTGATTACAATTCGTAGTCGTCGTATTATTGTATGGCCTCAGAGTGTATAGTGTGTCTTCGACGTAACCCCCAATACACCTCCGACACAAAATATTGTGCAAACATTATTTTACTGTGTTAATATTATATACATATACATTCAAGGGCTTAAATTAATTATTATAATGTGTAATTTAGACAAAAAAATGTTAATTAAAAAAAAATCGAGAATAATAAACCTTTGATCTATCTCTTGTATATTATATATTACAAAAAATCAAAATAGAACATGTAAAATCTATTCGCTTCTATTCGTTTGATAAATGATAATGCTTTTTTTTTTGACAACTGCAATACTAATTTTGAATCGTAATTTCCATGTGTGTATGAAATGTGTAAAGTACAGATTCGTCATAAATTGTTTCACAACCTATTTTGAACAAATAAATGTTATTTTCTTGAACCATATGTTTATGTTTTTAAAAAAATGTATACTTTAAAACAATATTTTTGCTGAAACTGAACAAGAATACATAAAAAAGTGGATGTCGTTCTGCTGTATATTAGATTCTAATAATTAGAGGGTGGGGTGGACCTCTGACTAGGGTAGGTTAAATCTGAATGCAATGATAGGTAGGTATAATTGTATACGAAAAACGATCCTGAACGTAGATGATTTGTCAGTCTAGGATACCTATATTATATTTAAATATTGTCATATATTCGATTTTGAAACAAATATTTTATTTTTCAATTACGACGCATTTTGCATAAGGCAAGGTTAATCAATTTTTCCAAAAACATTGCATGTAGTTATCATAATTCATAATACTTTATATTATCATAGAAATACCTGGCTTGAGGATAAATCGTTATCGTTACGCTATTTTGTAAAAATTTAAAATTCAAACGCACTTAAAATTTTTCCTATAATGATACTTTGAGTTTTCTCTATAGCTACTTGAAGGAAAACTTAGTGTTGTATTTTTAATCCTTAGTTATAAACGCAAACAATTTTATGATTTTTCAACTTCAAAATTACTTGCAAATTTTCGCGTTTTCGTCAGATTTCGTAAAAATTTGAACTATAAACGCTTATTAAAAAAAAATTGTGACTAACGATTTTTAATTTTTTTTTAGTTGTAATAAGAACAATTCATAAAGAACCTTGTATTAAATTTTCAAGTTTTTTTGGTCGTCCAACATTTTTTTACCTACCGACTAATCGAAAATTTCAGTGGTCTATTAATAACTCAAAAAAGTCAACAATTTTTGAAAATTAAACTCTTTATAGATAACACAAACATAAACATTTGGTGAAAATTTCAAGTATTTACAGTGATTAGTTTTTGAATTACAACCATATAAAAAAATCGATTTGGTCGAAAACTGTTTTTGCGTAAAAATTCCCATTTTTCTGTCATTTTTTTTGTTGTTTTTTCGATTTTTTTTTGAAAAATATTGGAAAATATTTACTTTTGACCTCTATAATGCATCAAGGATATTCACTTTTACATCGGAAACCACTCCCAAAGCTTGAAATTGAAGCATTATTTCGACTAGTTATGCTGTACAAAGACACAAAAAAAAAAACACTCATCATTGTAAAATCAATACATTCATCACTTCGTTCAGAATCTGAAAGTTAATGTGTATAGAATGAATAGTTTAATATACTATAACATACTTTTTGTAGGTCACTATGTACAATTAAATATATTATTTCTAACTGGTACAATAATAAGAACAAAATGTTGTGTAACAAAAAATATGACTAGAATATTCACTATAGAAATTAATTATAGATCATTTTCGTGGGGAAAAAAAATTTTTAATTGCACGTGTAATATTCATGAATTGCATTTAATAAACTTCACGAATTTACGGTTACTGTACACTCAGCCTATTAGAGAACAATTTTTTATTAGAACAATTAGAATAATGTAATTATTTGACATCTAATTTATGGATTTTTAAATATTACAATTTTCACTATTATTATTTTCAAATTCTTGAAATTTTTTTGTACTACTATAAGAAGTATAAGTACCGCAAAAAATAAAAATACAAACTTCTGTTATTCAAATGAAAAACTTGTAAGTTATTTAATGGATAATTTTTCTAATAATGTTAAAAGATTAAAATCAAATTTTGAACTAGTAGTTTTTGAGTTATTTAACTTAATGTTCCTAACTAAGAAAAATATTAAAAGTTCATGTTTTAAAAGATATAATTTTATGAAAATGTTTCTCATTAATTTTAATCAATCAACATTTATAATTCGTATAAATAGTAAAAATGGTATATAATAGTAGAACCAATACCGTCAATTCCATAATTAAATTAATTACATAATATTTTTACAAGACAATTTTTAAGGACTATTATCATTAATATAAACATTTTTGTAACTGAAAAACAACTTGTTTGAATTTTAAATTAGGTATTTCATTACTTCATTAATATTTTCAAGAAAATCATCCACTAAATATTTTGCAGTAAACAAACTAAAAAGGATAGGTTCTCATCAGAAAAACAGAAGTTTGTTTCACCAAAAAATTCCTTTATGTGGTATACAAATTGTTAATAATTAATGAATATCGTCTGAGGAAATTTTTTAAAATTCCAAAAACCAGATTTTGAATAATTGTATTATTGGAGAAGAAAAATGGCCAACGCATTGCATGCTCGGTGAATTGTTCTTTATAAATATAATATAAAATTATGTGTTTAATAATTTTAACTAATTGGGAAATGGTTATTATTGTTTCTGTCAAAAATTATGTGTTAAATAAAATTATTTAAATTAATACTAGAACATTTTTTTTATGTATAAAATAACAGTCTTATTAGAAAACTATATATTAAATATTTCGTGTCGAATCATTATCTATTATACAATGCCAATATACAACATTTCAGTGTTTCTTAACCTGTGTTCCACGAAGATCACTTAAGGGTTTCTTGAAAGCTTAAAATCGCAAAAGAGAGAGACCGCCAGCGGCCGGTACTCTAAAAATAATTTACAAAGGGATACCGAATGAAAAAAAAATTATTGTTTGGTGTTCCGTGATATCAAAAAGTTTGAGACACAGTGCAACATATTTTTAATAATTTCGTTACATATACATTATACACAGTATAATATGAGATTATCTTGATTTTAATGTCAAGTAATTATTTTGTATAAGCTATTTAAGATTAAAATATATTGTGAACACCTGCAACATGTCCGAATCAATGGTTCATTAAACTACACAAATACGGTGTTTTATATAATATTTTTTGATCTTGTTTTGTATGCGTTTCTGTTCACCAAAAATAATTGGGTAGAACACGCGTACATTTGTCCTTTTTGGCAACACGATGTCGTATGTTTATAGATGGGTTAAAAGTACCTTTAAGAAAAAAAATAAACTAATAAATTGCGTATGAAATTGTATGCAACGTTGTCAAATTTACTAATTTCATCATATATAAAATAAATAATAAATAAAATGAGGTTAACTAAATAATAAAAAAATAATTAGTAAATAAATAAAATCATCAATTATTATTTTAATAAAATTATCGTAAATACATTTTTTTTAATGTTTGAATTTAAATTTTTTGACATCTATAGCTTACTAACTTTAAATATTGAATTACATTTGTATGGATTTTATACTCATCATAATCCTTTATTGTATTTTGAATTCTGTTTAAGTCATTTTTGCCATTTTCTATACTCTCCTATTATTAGCCAATTGTATAATTGATCTGGTCTTTCAATATTTGAATAACAACATGTGTTGGAGGAAGAGCACTGTGAAATTGTCCATTATCAGTCCCATGAAATCTATCAGGTCCATTTGTGGTACTAAAATACTTGATAATTCGATTGACAAAAAAAATATAATTTCATAAAATAGGATCAATATTGATTCAAAAACAGGTAAAAATGCGAAAAATTCTCAAAAAATCCAAAACAATATTTTTGATTTGAGTTTTCTGTATCATAAAAACATTTTTGTGCTAATTTTTAAGCATCTCTTAAGAAATATGTAAATGCGCTATAAAATCTCAATCTTGGTCATATACTGGTATGGAAATTGGTGACAAAGCCTAAAACTTCGTACGCAATCGGGTAGTTAAAAATCAGGTAAACTCATAAGAAATCGTTCAGCTTAAAAAGGTATTGCCGATAACGAACGTACGCCATCGTTTTTTACCCCAATAATTATAGTGCACTATATAATAAACGATTTATGTTTGCATGTCTCTTTATCTAATCTGTAAACATAATCCCACATGTAGACTTATAAGAGATAACAAGATAAGAATGAAATGTAGCTTTTTTTCAATACTAAAGTCGTCAACTATTAAAACAACTATATGTGGTGTATAATAACAGATCAATCGAAATAAAGTCTTATCTTGGAAATGTATAATACTTATTACGAACTATGTAGGTATTGTGTTAAATAATTACTTAACTTAAGAATTTAAAAGTTTTTTCGATTGTTAAATTACGTAATCTTATATTCTTATAATACACCTGCAAGAGTTCACCATAGATTGCATAATATACAAGTAGTTCAATTCAAAAAAATGTTTGCTTGTGTAATATAATTTATTATGACGTATTGGTAGTATAATATACTCAAATATTATCATAATACTCCTAATTTAAAACGGCTGCTATATTATTGGGTAATATTCTTAATTTTCTTCAGAAATACGCATACGAAAATGAAGATTAATGTATTTTACAAACAAATGTCGGTGAGTCAATATTACGATACAAACTGAATACGATCGTAAACATTCTATGGAACTATGGTTACAGTATAGCATTCTATATATGCATACTAAATGTTATTTTCATTTTAGATGTAATGAAGTGTATAGTACAAAATAAACATGATTTGAAAATAAAATAAAAAAAGGCGGGTAAGTCGTGGATGTCTCTCTGCTATACAGTACTGTAATGGATGGAATTAAATTTGAATCCAATGATATTATATCATTGTATACGAAAAACGATTCTGAGCGAAGACGGTTTATCTGTCTAGAATATATTATAGATTATTAAAAATTTTCAAATCTTAGATTTAAAAATAAAATGTTTTATGAATTTCTAGTTTAAAATAATTTGCGAATTTTCGTGATTTTCGTGATTTTTACACAATGTTGTGAAAATTCAAACTTTGAATGCTTGTAAAAAAAAAATTGTGTAAATATATTTCTTTTGTTTTTCACCTGCTATTGTAAAAATATTAGGAGCCCTAAATACAATTTTAAATTCTAAGATATGAAAGGAAAATTTCTAATGAATTTCTAGCATAAAATAATTTATGAATTTTCGTGATTTTTACGTATGTTGTCTAAAATTCAAAATTTGAATGCTTGTAAAAAAAAAATTGTGACTAAGCATTTCTTTTATTTTTCAACTGCTATTGTAAAAATATGATAGGAGCCATGTATTGAATTTTCAAATCTTAGATATAAAAGGAAATTTTTTTATGAATTTATAGCTTAAACTGATTTATGAATTTTCGTGATTTTTACATAATATGTTGTCAAAACTTAAATTTGAATGCTTATAAAAAAAAAATTGTGTCTTTGTGTTTCTTTTATTTTGCAACTGCTATTGTAAAAATATGTTAGGAGCCTTGTATTAAATTTTCAAATCTTAGAATTAAAAAGAAAAACTTTTATGAATTTCTATCTAAGATAATTTGAACATTGCCGTAATTTGTACGTATTTAGTTAAAATTTGAACTTTGAATGCTTATAAAAAAAAGTTGTGACTATGTATTTCTTTTATTTTTCAATTTCTATTGTAAAAATATGTTAGGCGCCTTGTATTAAATTTTCAAATCTTAGAATTAAAAAGAAAAACTTTTATGAATTTCTATCTAAGATAATTTGAACATTGCCGTAATTTGTACGTATTTAGTTAAAATTGGAACTTTAAATGCTTATAAAAAAAAATAGTGCCTACGTATTTTTAATATTTTTTAACTGCTATTGTTACAATGTGTTAGAAGCATTGTATTAAATTTTCAAGCTTTTCTACCGAACAAATAATTTTTTATCGATATTTATAGGAAAAAAACTAAAAAAGTTGAAAATTTAAAATGTCAGTAAACAGCTAAAAACAAATCTAAATATTTTGAAAATTTTATCAAATATATAAAATGCCTATTTAAACATTTAGTAAAAATTTCAAGTATGTGCGGTCATTTGTTTTAGAGTTACAACCAAATAAGGAAATCGCTAAAAGTGAAAATCCAATGTTGTAAAAATTAAAATTTCAAATTCTCATAAAAATTTAATTTGAATTTCTAGTGGACTTTTTATTTGTGATGAAGATTGAAAAACTTTTAAGGAATCTTGTATTAAATTTTCAAATCTTAGATTTAAAAAGAAAATTTTTTATGAATTTCTAGCTTAAAATATTTTGTGAATTTTTGTGATTTTTACGTATTTTGTCAAAATTCAAACTTTGAATGCTTATAAAAAAAAATTGTGACTATGAATTTATTTTATTTTTCAACTGCTATTGTAACAATATGTTAAGAGCCTAGTATTAAATTTTCAAGCTTTTCTGCCTAACAAATAAATTTTTATCGATATTAATTTAAAAAAAACTAATAATTATCGAAAACTCTAAATGCCTATGAATAGTTTAACTTAAGTCCAAAATTTTTGAAAATTGCTTGGTGAATAGAATATATTTATATAAACATTCGGTGAAAATTGCATGTATCTATGGTTATTTGTTTTAAAGTTACATCAAAAACCAAAATCGATTTTGTCAAAAATGAGTGTGCGTAAAATTACCCGTTTTTCCCTTAATATTTAGTTTGTTTTTCTCGATTATTTAGAAAAGTATTAAGAATTTTTAATGAAAATAGTATATATTTGACGAAATATATAATATGATTTTTATTTGAAAATCTCCTAATTTTTAATATGGATATGAATATGAAGTTTGTATATATTTTCAGAGAAAATATGATATTATTATACAAATTTGTGTATTAATTTGTTATGCATATGATGTAGTCATGTGTAGTTAGACATCATATGAGGTATTTAGCAATTAATGATGCTGAAAATTACTATTTGTAATAAGGTGTGACGAAATTTGTCTATGTTTTTATTGAAATGATTAAATTTGTACAGATTTTTGTATTGAAGTATGAATGATGATTTACTACGTGAATGTTTTAATACAATTATTATATTGCTATGGCTAGCGTCCCGCATTGTCTAGTTCACGGTCAACTAGGTAACAGCCGAACCAAGATAGGGTAGGGTGCGACCAAATTTGTAATTTTTGACCCCCCAAAGTACCAACTAGATTCACTTTCTGATCGAACGAGGTACTGAAGTAAAAAATCGAAGCACTTTTACTGCCCCAAAACGTGATGACAGACACAAAAAAAAAAAAACACACATCATGGTAAAATCAATACATTCATCGCTCCGCTCAGAATCTAAAATTTAACGTAACTAATATATTATATTTATTCAAATTATTCATTGATTTATACACCGATATTTGTATTAATATTACAAGCATTTTAAACGTTCTCAAGTGTTTATAATTTTGTTTTATTATCCAAGTATATTGACGTTGGCGATAATTGTAATTTTATTGAAAATCTATGCTTGGCTTTTATTGATAATGTATTATTTATATAGTCGAAAATAATAAAAATGATTGTTAATACTTAATGTTTAAGATAATCATTCAAATATATAGAGCATTATAAATTAAATAAATATATAATATAAAATTAAATATATATAATTTTTATACGCGAGTCGCGAGTAAATGATTATTCTTCGAATAAACTCTTAACAAAGTTTTCTATTCCAAGAAATTAGTCCTATTGACCAAAGTATGAAGTTTATGGCTATTAGTAGGGTGGGCGAGGATTGATAATTTATTAAGATTGACAATGATTGGATTAGACAAAATAGACTGAGATAGTGAGAATTTTTGAGTTGAAAATCTTTAAAAACTACTGCTGCCCCTTCTACCTGATAACGAGAAACAAAAAATTAATTTTTAAAATTTATATTTGTAGTAGAAGGTAGCATTTTGGCAACCGAGTGTGTCCGATATTTAGATGTTTCACTCTATATCATTATCAATAGGTAGTCGATCGTAATAAAATATTGAATACATAAACATATCATAGTAATTTAGGTACGTACTGAGTTCCACCAAGAGCCGTCCATGATATTATCGTCGTCGTTCCGGTACTTGGATCACAAACGTTTGGATTTTCACGATCAGATGACTCCCGTGGTCTCGTCTCTTGGTCGGCGGCGAGACGACGACGTCCGGCTGACTGATTCGGGGACCAGTTGGCACCTATGTATTATATCGAAAAGGGGTCTTGCGGCACTTGATGCGGTAAGTGGATAAAGTCCGAAATGGATTTATATTGTTTATAATATTATTAATTGCAGCGTTAAATTAACGACAGAAAAAATACGTGCTGTCAGCTCAGTGTATTATAATCTAATATTATCTTCAATCAAGGTTGAACGCGCGCGCGTCCGTGTACGAGTAACTATGAACAGCGTGCACGCGTGCTCGTCGTTTTTATTATCCCGCCCGCGGCCATCAGTCTGTAGCGCTCCAGGTGAGCGAAGGATTCGCCGAGATTGTTGCGCGCCGCACGTGCATTAAATTCACGACTTCCGAAATGTAAGTCCGCTCTATAATATTATGTGCATTCAACCACCATTATCATCATTATTTCAGTGCTGGCGCTGCAGAGTCAAAGTGATTAATTAAATAATTGTTTATAATATAAATTAGAAACAAACCGTCCAATATAGGCAATAATAAATAATATATTATACTTATCGAATTATCGTACCTACCACGCATGTTATTATTAATACATTTTTTTGTCGTACAAATGTTTTTTTAAGACAATTTTTTTTTTGCACGATTAACAATATTTGTTGATGTTTCAAATTATTGTGAATGGAGTTGCGCCGTAAAAATCATGTTTGTTGTAAGTGACATTTGACTTTTATTAGATTTCTTATATTACACAAAAAAAAAAAAAATAAAATAAAAAATACAATAACATAATAATGATCATTGTGTATGAAAACATACTTAAAAGTTAAATATTATGCTAACACGGCTAACACGTCAACTTTCTAAACATTTTGTTTTAATTTATCAATCACAAAGCTAAGTACTATATATATAAATTAAAACAAAACATTACGAGTTGTAACCCGAATTTTTCAATACATAATGATCAAATTATGAGCAATTATGTAATGAATGGATTTTTATGATTAAAATTTTAATTATAATTTTTAAATTAATATTAGGTATTGGAAAAAAACCAAATTATGTATGTATTTGTTAATGTCAAATTTGTGAATGCCCGACAAATAATAATAATAATTAATAACAATCATCAATCAGATACCCATCCATCCTATACACAGGATATTTAATAATATATTTGAATGTTAATTAAGTAGTTAATGATTAAGTACCCACACATTATACCACAGTGGTCCATGTGTCATAACTTCAACCAATATTTTCTTTATGATTCTGTAGATCGTTATTTAAAAATTTTGTTTTTTTTTTATCTTGAGTTAATTCATTAATATGTATGCATTTATAATATATAATTATTAAATGGATTAACATACATTATTTATCTATCTCATTGTTTACCACTTTGCCCTAGTATCTGGGCAAAGTGAATAAAATTCCACTTTTTAAATTTTTTTATTAAAGGAGTGCTTATTGAATTTTTTGAAGGAAGAAATAATGAACTTAAGAAGTCATTTTAGGATTGTGTTTAAAAATAGTTATTAAAATAATAGTTTGGACACCATTTTTTAACACATAAAGTTAACCTATGCGCTTTGCCCTAGTCTCCCATAATCTCCCCAAAACACCAACTAGATTCACTTTCTAACCTGAAAAGCTACTGAAGTTTAAAATCAAAGCATTATTTCGACAACGTATCATGTACAAAGACACAAAAAAGTAAATTAATAAATAATATGCACTTTATTGTAAAATCGCTCCGCTAAGAATCTAAAATTGATATATCTTCATATCGAGAATATATTATAGAGAGCGGTTTGAACCAAGTTCGATTTATATCAAGTGTTATACTATGCAATCCGCCAAAAACAAGTGGCAAGAAATCTTTTATAAATAACTAAACCATTATAGTTATGCCCGTAACTTGTATAAGAATAATTAAACTATCATCAATTTTCGTTTTAGTACTGTTTTATTTCTCATGTTTTCATTATCGTAGGCTATACTTTAACATATTGACTATTAATGATATGGTAAAAGTTTAAAAGTGTTATTATACGTAGTTTGTAACTTTGTAAGAACTATCTTTAGCAATAATATTAATTATCCTGGATAATTATTTTTGCTACACACCATCCCCCGCACTTTCAATATTAAAGATGTTTCAAATGTACATTTAATTTTATGAAATTTCTTTATTGAGTAGGTGGTGTCACTATGTCTGTGGTCTGCCATTGACGTGCCCGTGGATTGTGCTGTGCGATGAGGGTTCAGTGAAGATGTAGTTTAGGAGTTTGTACAATTAATGTACCTACCTAGCTAGTGCATATACAACAATAGCTATGTTAATTTTCAGCTTGTTATGAAACACGTTTGAATAAATACAAAAAATATATTTGAGATACTAAATAAAATAACCAACAATAGTTAGATAGTTTTTACCCACACAAATAATTATTTAACCATGAGAGAGATAGAACATAGTAATATAAGAGTCATAATAAATTATGTAATTTTATGTACAAGATAGATATTACGATATAATATTGAAGGCAGCTGTGTACGACCGATAAAGGGTGTATCTCAAATCTCAATAATCTCAACTCTCAAACTGCACGCCGCTGTTTGTCGTTGTGAGAAAATTGTAACATGTATTGTATTCTAGGAAAAATACACCTCATTTACACAGGTTTTAATAAATAAATATAGTATGAATCACCGAATAATGAAAAATATCATTACTTTTTATGACAAACAAAAAATGAATTATTTATTGTGGCCATTATTTCGTTAATGATGGTGTGGGGAGGGGGAGTATGATCTAGGTGAAAGTCGCTTTATAAAAGTCATCGAGAAACATTATTTTAATTTATACATTGTTAAACGTTCACATTATTTTGTTTATATTTTACTAAAAATAATTTTATATTTTATGTTTTCTTTATGATTCTGAAGATCGTTATTTAAAAATTTTGTTTTTTTTTTATCTTGAGTTAATTCATTAATATGTATGCATTTATAATATATAATTATTAAATGGATTAACATACATTATTTATCTATCTCATTGTTTACCACTTTGCCCTAGTATCTGGGCAAAGTGAATAAAATTCCACTTTTTAAATTTTTTTATTAAAGGAGTGCTTATTGAATTTTTTGAAGGAAGAAATAATGAACTTAAGAAGTCATTTTAGGATTGTGTTTAAAAATAGATATTAAAATAATAGTTTGGACACCATTTTTTAACACATAAAGTTAACCTATGCGCTTTGCCCTAGTCTCCCCTAATCTCCCCAAAGCACCAACTAGATTCACTTTCTAACCGGAAAAGCTACTGAAGTTTAAAATCAAAGCATTATTTCGACAACGTATCATGTACAAAGACACAAAAAAGTAAATTAATAAATAATAAGCACTTTATTGTAAAATCGCTCCGCTCAGAATCTAAAATTGATGGTATAGGTTAGAATATTTTTTATTCGAAACTGTTTTTATCATATTATATTTGAATAAATATTAAGTACTGTGAAACTTGTAAATTAATATTGTAATTTTTACGATGTTGAATAAAATCAATGCACTGTAAATTCAATAAATAATATATTATATTATGTATTGTGGGACCACTTTGTTAAATAAATTGAACTGCAAGCGACGGTCACTTGCCTTTATATGCTGGCCGAACTATACCTCACAAATGTATTAATTTTCAATTATAAATTAATTTTCATTTAGACATCGAATAATTATTTTAAATTCTAAATAATCTGAGAAAATTTTTATGGGGAAGAGTAGATACATATTTCAATGGAAAACCGATGCTACGTTGTTTAGCATATTGTGGTTGGTAACGATTTGTTACCAAATATAAATTTAATTCAGAACGAAAACTTTAAACACAGGTAACGGAACAAAAATATTTACAACCGAAAAAATAATTAGCCTTTAGGTATTATAAGTAAAAGAACATTTTTGTTTTACGTTAAGTTTTGTAGTTTGTATATCAATACAAAATAAGATACCTACTGCAAATCATTACTTCGCCAAATTTGTGAGAATTATACATTTATTTTTAATATTTTGATTTTATACTATAAGAATTGCAGGACCTTGTGTTATGTTTTTACGATTTTTGATCAAGCAAAACGCATTATAGATGGATAATTATGTCATTACAATTTCAAGAAGATCTCATAATAAAAATTTGGTATAGGTTAGAATATTTTTAAATGTTTTAAAGAATAAAATCAACGACTGAAAAACAATATAGGTAGTAATACAATATCAACTGTTTAAACAATAGGTATTGCAAATTAAATATGCCGCTCTGTGTCCGTTGTTACCTTAAACAGATGTACAATCGACCTAGGAGAACATAAGGTATAGTAAAAAATTGTTTTCGAAAAACCTGATTTTTATCAAAACGTTGAATATCCACCGAATACTTTAAATTTTCATAAATATGTTTATGTTAGTATTTCTATACAATACATTGAATACATGATGGTCTCGATAATATTACTCTTTGAGACTAAATTCAAATTTCCTCTTAAATTGTATGTATTCCAGTAATCAATTTTTGGATCGCGCTGTCCAATTAGTAATTATAACATTTCAAAGTTAGAATATTGACGATTTGATATCAAAAAGAAAATATAAAAATAGTATAACATCGTAGATTAACATATCATGTAATACCGATATGTTTCATTAGTTTTTTGATTTTATTATAAGAATTGCGGAAACTTGGGTTGTGTTTTTCAGTTTTTGACACAACAAAAAATTATTTATCGAAAATATTATGTTATTATAATTTCAAGTAGTAATCATAGGGGAAGTGTTGGTATTTATTCGATTATTTTTCATCGAAAACTATTATTAGCGATAAAATAGTTTCAATTTTTTTTTTCGAAGTAAATCGTATTACCTATATTATAGCTTTAAAAATAATCGAATAACATTCATGTTAAGGTTGAATGATTTTGAATACACTGTAGTACAATAAATAACATACGGATTATGGGAACACTTTGCAAAAAAAAACTTAACATTTTTTAGATTCTGAGCGGAGCGATGAATGTATTGATTTTACCATGATGTGTGTTTTAATTTTTTAAATTTTTTTTGTGTCTGTCATCACGTTTACGGGCAGTAAAAGTTCCGCGATTGTTGACTTCAGTACCTCGTTCGATCAGAAAATGAATCTAGTTGGTACTTTGGGGGGTCAAAAGTGAAAAATTCTTAACACTTTTCTAAATAATCGAGAAAAACAAACTAAAAATTAAGGGAAAAACAGGAAATTTTACGCACACTCATTTTTCGACAAAATCGATTTTGGCTTTTGATGTAATTTTAAAACAAATGACCATAGACACATGAAATTTTCACCGAATGTTTATATAAGTATATACTATCCACCATGCAATTTTCGACTTAAGTTTAACTATTAAGAGGTATATGCAATTTTCGATCATTATTAGTTTTTTTAAAAATTAATATTGATTAAAATTTATTTGTTAGGTAGAAAAGCTTGAAAATTTAATAAAAGGCTTCTAACACATTGTAACAATAGTAGTTAAAAAATATTAAAAATACGTAGGTACGAATTTTTTTTATAAGCATTTAAAGTTCAAATTTTGACTAAATACGTACAAATTACGGCAATGTTCAAATTATCTTAGATAGAAATTCATAAAAAATTTTCCTTTTATATCTAAGGTTTGAAAATTTAATACAAGGCTTATAATATATTTTTACAATAGCATTTGAAAAAATCAAAGTAATACATAGTCACAATTTTTTTTTATAAGCATTCAAAGTTTGAATTTTGACAACATATTATGCAAAAATTACGAAAATTCACAAATTATTTTAAGCTAGAAATTCATACAAAATTTTCTTTTTAAATCTAAAATTTGAAAATTTAACACAAGATTCCTTACAAGTTTGTAAATCTTTATCTTTATCTCTAAATTATAGATTGACAATGATGTTATTATAATTTATTATAATTAATTTTCATGCATTTTTCTTGAAGATATCGAGAATATATAGAGAGCGGTTTGAACCAAGTTCGATTTATATCAAGTGTTATACTATGCAATCCGCCAAAAACAAGTGGCAAGAAATCTTTTATAAATAACTAAACCATTATAGTTATGCCCGTAACTTGTATAAGAATAATTAAACTATCATCAATTTTCGTTTTAGTACTGTTTTATTTCTCATGTTTTCATTATCGTAGGCTATACTTTAACATATTGACTATTAATGATATGGTAAAAGTTTAAAAGTGTTATTATACGTAGTTTGTAACTTTGTAAGAACTATCTTTAGCAATAATATTAATTATCCTGGATAATTATTTTTGCTACACACCATCCCCCGCACTTTCAATATTAAAGATGTTTCAAATGTACATTTAATTTTATGAAATTTCTTTATTGAGTAGGTGGTGTCACTATGTCTGTGGTCTGCCATTGACGTGCCCGTGGATTGTGCTGTGCGATGAGGGTTCAGTGAAGATGTAGTTTAGGAGTTTGTACAATTAATGTACCTACCTAGCTAGTGCATATACAACAATAGCTATGTTAATTTTCAGCTTGTTATGAAACACGTTTGAATAAATACAAAAAATATATTTGAGATACTAAATAAAATAACCAACAATAGTTAGATAGTTTTTACCCACACAAATAATTATTTAACCATGAGAGAGATAGAACATAGTAATATAAGAGTCATAATAAATTATGTAATTTTATGTACAAGATAGATATTACGATATAATATTGAAGGCAGCTGTGTACGACCGATAAAGGGTGTATCTCAAATCTCAATAATCTCAACTCTCAAACTGCACGCCGCTGTTTGTCGTTGTGAGAAAATTGTAACATGTATTGTATTCTAGGAAAAATACACCTCATTTACACAGGTTTTAATAAATAAATATAGTATGAATCACCGAATAATGAAAAATATCATTACTTTTTATGACAAACAAAAAATGAATTATTTATTGTGGCCATTATTTCGTTAATGATGGTGTGGGGGGGGGGAGTATGATCTAGGTGAAAGTCGCTTTATAAAAGGCATCGAGAAACATTATTTTAATTTATACATTGTTAAACGTTCACATTATTTTGTTTATATTTTACTAAAAATAATTTTATATTTTATGTTTTCTTTATGATTATAACATTTCAAAGTTAGAATATTGACGGTTTGATATCAAAAAGAAAATATAAAAATAGTATAACATCGTAGATTAACATATCATGTAATACCGATATGTTTCATTAGTTTTTTGATTTTATTATAAGAATTGCGGAAACTTGTGTTGTGTTTTTCAGTTTTTGACACAACAAAAAATTATTTATCGAAAATATTATGTTATTATAATTTCAAGTAGTAATCATAAGGGAAGTGTTGGTATTTATTCGATTATTTTTCATCGAAAACTATTATTAGAATATTTTTTTATTCGAAACTGTTTTTATCATTTTATATTTGAATAAATATTAAGTACTGTGAAACTTGTAAATTAATATTGTAATTTTTACGATGTTGAATAAAATGAATGCACTGTAAATTCAATAAATAATATATTATATTATGTATTATGGGACCACTTTGTTAAATAAATTGAACTGCAAGCGACGATCACTTGCCTTTATTCGCTGGCCGAACTATACCTCACAAATGTATTTATTTTCAATTATAAATTAATTTTCATTTAGACATCGAATAATTATTTTAAATTCTAAATAATCTGAGAAAATTTTTTTGGGGAAGAGCAGATACATATTTCAATGGAAAACCGATGCTACGTTGTTTAGCATATTGTGGTTGGTAACGATTTGTTACCAAATATAAATTTAATTCAGAACGAAAAACTTTAAACACAGGTAACGGAACAAAAATATTTACAACCGAAAAAATAATTAGATTTTAGGTATTATAAGTAAAAGAACATTTTTGTGCCACTGTTAGTCGTTGTGTGAAGTTGTAACATGTATTCTAGGAAAAATATACCTCATTTACACATGTGTTTAAAAATAAATATAGTATTAACCAACGAATAAAGAAAAATATCATTACTTTTTATGACAAACAAAAAATGAATTATTATTTGTGAGCATTATTTTATTTATGCTGTGGGGGGGGGGGGAGTATGGACTAGGTGAAAGTCGCTTATAAAAGACATCGAGAAACATTATTTTATTTTAATCATTGTTAAACGTTCACATTATTTTCTTATATTAAATCAAAATGCACAGTTTAATAATGATCACAGGTATATTTATTGCAATTGTAGTTACTATACCACCTACTTCAGGTGTTGAGACGTGCGGACAAAGTATGGAATATTTTTTGATACAATATAACGATTTTATTTTGATTATTTTTTATTGTTTTTATGTTTATCCGTATTGAATTTCAAATTTTCTAGAACTTATTTATAAACTGAAGCCAATCATAACTATATTATAATAAACTTAATTAAAAAAAAATGTATGCCATATTTATATTTTATTGGTATAGAATATAATAAAATTGTAAGAATTGTATGTTTAAGAATTTTTTTAAAAACAGACATTTCATTGGTTTTAGAGGAAACATAAAATTTTCTGTACATCACATTCATATAAACTAATTCCGGTACATTATGCAGATGAATTATTATACTATTATAGTTGTTAAAAAGTAGAATAACGTATATAAAAGTATCGATCTGATATGTTTGAAATTAATAGTTTTTTATTTAGTAATAATTAATAAATAGTAGAAATTCGTAGAAAATAAATAATATAATATTGGCTAATACAAATGTATTATTTTATTTTTAGCTGTTTGTTCTAGTAAGTTTTGTAATTATTAATTAATTTGTATGATATTCTACATGATTAAAACAATCTAAAGGTTGATATATTACCTATGTATTATTTGTATTCTTAAATTATAGTTTAGTATTGGATTGTAAACAGAATATAAACAACCACTTTTAATATTTAACAAGTCTCTTGTTTTTCAAACAAGATTTAGTTGCCCCATACAATTGATGTATTATAAAGAAGAGCATATTTTTATATTGACATTTTAAAAATTTTATAGTTTTCATAGAAACTTATTGTGGATTTAAGAGTAAGATTATTTAATTAACAGACTAATAAGTGATTTTACTTATATTACATTATTAAAAAAAAAATATGTATGACATATTAATAATCATTGTATATTGTTTAATTGATTTTAAAGATAAATTATTTTGGTCATTAAATTTTACTAAAGATCTGGAAATAAATTTATCATTAGAATATATATATATACATTTTACTAACTACATTTAGTATTTATTTTATTGCGAGTTCTTTCCTGACCAAAACATGTCTATGTTACAATAGTTATCTTGTTATGTATTTACGAAATATTGGATATGTATACTAATAAAACCTAACCTAATGTTGTGAATCCGCTTTATCAAATAATATTATCCCTATCCAGACGAAATTTCTACCGCGTCAATTTAATAACTTATAAAAAAAAGCAATATAGTTCATTGTTCGTATCTTTTACTAGTTAGTAGTTTATTAAAAATAAATATAGCAGATTATATATTAGTGTTTAGTATTATTATATTATATAATAGTATAATGCTTTTATTTTGTTTTATTTACGCCAAACGGCAATTACAAAAAGTATATTATAAACAATAATAGAACAGTAATAATATTACAAATATACAGCTATATATAATACTAAAATAATAAAATTTCAGATGATAATTCGGATTTCAGAAAATCTAATTTGAACAGAAGTATGTATTTGAAACTGACTAATTAATATAATATATCTGTGATATCTTTTATAATAAATATTTATCTAGTCAATGTATTTAAATTAGATATCACTATCATGAATATATTAAACTTTTCTGATGAAAAAGTTATTATAAATGTTCAAAGACTCTAGAAGTTAATTAAAAAATGGTAATTGAACACTTGTACATATTATGTAGGCGATGAAATGTGAAAACTCCAATTTCTTTAGTATCATAAGCTTTTATGCTTTTATTTGCTTGTTTTTTGTACAATTGTTTTGTGATTTATAAATCAAATTCTGATACGGTTCGTCCAAATATATGTTCCGTGTCGTGAATGAATAAAATAAAACTTTTTTTTTGAGTATCACGTTTATCTATTTCTATAGTTTCTCATAATATATTTATTTACAAAACAAGGACTGAGAAAAGCGTCGATTTGTGTCGACCGGACTTAAAATAAGTGAAGTAGTATGTTTTAGTATGTTCTGGGTCCCCCGCAAATCCGGCGAATCCGGCTACCCCGCCCGCCATATGGTTCGAGCTATCGCGACCGTGCTCGACCGTGCTCGGCCGTACCCCCTCCCCTCTCATCCATGTCATGCCCTGCCCATCCCCCTCCCATCTATACTTATCATATACCCCTCCCCCCCTCCCAGAAAAAAAAAATAATAATACTGTTTGAATAGTATTGAATAAGTAAATTAAATAATATACTCTCCCCTCTCATCCATCACATACCATACACTTCCCATTCCCCTACCATCCATGCTCGGCCTTACCCCCCCTCTTATCTATTCCTATCATATACATACCCCTTTATTTATGTATATACCTTCCTCACCACCCTCTTCTATATAGTAGAAATTATATATTATATATATTCAAATATAATACATTGAGATATTGTATACAACTACCAGCGGATGAAAGTATTGGAAATGTTATTAAGAAAGTCTTCCACTTTTAATTATCCTCTAATAAATTCTGAAGTGTTAATGGCCTTCGATAATATTATAAACAATCAAATCTAATTTAAATGATATTCAATTATCTTATTTCGATAGTAATATACATTTAAGTATAAGATTATATGTATTTCAATATAAATAATATTTATACATATTTAATACATATTATGTAGAGTGGTGTTTATACATAACATTACCAATACCAATAATATAATTAGCTACTATATTTTTTCTATTAACCTAGAAATTTCACATTCAAATAAAACTCATTAGAAAAATTACATTATTATATTTATATTAACATGATAGATCAAGTTTTCTAATATCTTAACTGTAGATATCAATATGTTATGATAAACCTATTATGAAAAATAGATATACCATATACTTTAACACTATGTAACGAGGTCAGATATAAGAGGGCTGATTTCCTATCATATACATACAACCTCCTCCTAAAAATCCTCTTCCATTCTCCTATCAATATACGGTCTTACGCTTACCTCCTCCAATCTATAAATAGTCTTACCCCTCTTATTCATGTTTATTATAGAAAATATACTATATTATTATACATATCCATACTCTACAATCTACCTATACCTATCTGATTGATCATATACTTCGCGATCGAGTTCATGTGTAAAGAAATAATGTCGAGTATTATTCATATTTAATTAAATAATATTGAGTAAAATATCTATTATGTAAATTCGAATATAATATTATATTAGTATAATTTATATTGATATTTTATTATGAAAGTGTATCACTTTTAATTATCCTTTAATAACTGTTGGAGGGGTAATAGCTATCGATAATATATTATAAAAGATGGATTCTAATTTAAATCATATTCGATTTTCTTCTCCCAAAAATAATATATACCTACATAGGAGAAAAATTATATTTAACTATCATATAAATATATTACACTTTTAATTTTAATGATATGTGAAATATCTCTCTATAATGTAATGATTAAGCATTATGTAGGTATATGTTACTATAGGTATCACCATTGATTATAAATACTATAGATTGCTCACTGGCCGTGTTTTCGGCGGCGTGGTAATAATCGGGTGCCGCTACAAGGCGCTGCGGACGCTTGGCTAGTTAGATCGGATAACGTTGTAATCGCTAGTAGTAGTCTACACATACAGTGGTGGGTGGTGGCTGCAGTGCCACAAATCACAATGCCATATCGCGCATAATAATATTTAATATTATGTTCATTACTAATTAGTAATTACTTATTTCACGAGTTATTTCATGAAGTTAAAAGTTGTGACTCGCAATTTACAATGCGCCAAATACCTAATGGCAGTACCTAACCTAACCTATCAGAAATTAATAAATATGACTGATTTTTGTAGAATCATTATATTTTTGATACATCTACAAATTACATTTATTTGATATGATATTAGTATATTACAATATTAAGATGTATTGATGTTAACATAAGCATTGAAAACATTTAGGTATGAACATTATCTGTGCTTAAGCATTTCCGATTTTTCGAAATTTTCATTTTCAAGCAAGAAAATGTGAAATATCAAAAACTAAAAATGCTCATATCTCGCTTGAAAATTAAAATATCGAATAAAAGTCAACTCTTAAGGACAGATAATATTATTATTTAAAAAATATAAAATAGGTCAAATCCCTCTAATATCAAAACTAACAGCACACTATTGAAACTAGTGAATTAAAATTTGCGATGCCGTACGTGTGTAAGACGGAGACAACAAATACATGGGTAGTGTTCGCGCCAAGCAATAAACCGTTATCATGTTACGCAACGTTGTACGGCGACGACGACCGTTTTTGTTCCGTATCACTCCTAAGCACCTCAGTCAATGTATTGTTTAATTATGTTAATTATTATAATTATTATTATTATGGGTTCGCCGAGTTATTGTATGTTCTCTTTGTGATTTGTTCTTTATACTGTCTTTGCTCGGCCAACGCCCTTGTTATGAATTATTATTCTTTTTTGTTATCACTTGTTGTCGACGACGTCTTGTCTGGTCGTTCGGCACCAGTTATAGTTGTTACCTTTTTTTCCGCTATTACAGCGACATTTTTATTTTGTTTTGTTCTGGTCAGCTATTAAAGCGACCACATTTGATCTCACTTCTAAATTGTGTATTAAAAAAATAAATTGGTTGTGCCTATTATCATTTGGATGCACAGTGTACACATCATTTTCAACAATATATGGACAATCTTCATTACCTTGAAACACCGTAGTAAGTTTGTCATTTTATATAACTCCTATGACTCAGTACACTCGGCAATACTGCGAGTGGTCAAAATTGCTGTAAACGGGTCCGCGTAAGTCCGCCAGCAACATTGTGTTGTGTGTGAGGCCGCCCCGGTCGTCCAGGTTCAACAATTGCTGAGTACTGCGTCCAGCCACCCCCTCAAGACCTCACTAGGTTAAGATAATTTTAAGTTTGTCCCGTTTTTTTGTTGTGAGCTCTGTGATCATTGCACCAGACCGGATCGATCACAGAGACCCCCTCCCCCAAAACTAAATTGCATCATCCTACCTCCCATGATAGGCAAGTTCCCGTCCTGACATCGTCGTCGTCGTGTATCTTTGGTTGCCGACCCACTCAGAATCAGGAGTTGTCACATTTGGTTGCCTATTCGACTTTTAATAGGAGTCGCTTTTCAAATAATTGTTCTCGGGCATTACCGAGTGGTCCTTCATTTTGCCCAGCTCCCGTATGGGCGCGCACATTTTTGGTCCTTCAAACCGGATGTAACTACAAACCGTGACCGAAAAGAAAATACACGTTCATTATATTTTCTTTGTTTATCACACAACTATTGCATATCGAATTGAACCATTGTGTTTCATTTTCGTTCAACCTTAGTATCGACCCAATTGTCCTTCTGTCATCATGGTTGTTGAAGCTTCGATGACGTATGTCGATGCAAAGGCACGGATGGTCCGTGCCATTGCAAAAGTCACCACCTTTGTCAAGGCTGCGGGCGAGTTTTCAGCTGACAAAAATAGTCCTGGTAAACGAGCCAAAATCGTAGCCATGCTACTAGAGCTGAAAGAAATTCGTTTGACTGCAGAATCCGATATCCAAGTTATGGAGATTTCTGTTGGAAAGAAATTAGCACCAGTGGACGTGGTAGATAACTCCATAAGTCTCAAGCTCTCTGCTGAGTTTGATAATTTGTACTACGAGTTGGTTGCGTTCGCAGATGTTTATGGCCTTTCATTGTCTCAAATTGTCGACTCATCCTCTTCTCAGTCAGTACAAAATCATTCAGCTAGTTTCGGAAACCTTTCAACTTACAAATTTCCAACACGGAAGTTCCCTACATTTTCTGGACTTCTGACTGAATGGCAGGGTTTCGAAGACTTGTTTACATCAATTCTATCCCACGTCCCAGCTGATCTTTCGGACGTCGAACGATTCGAGATTTTGAAAACTTCGCTAGAAGGTGAGGCCTTGACGCTTATCGCACATATTCCGTTGACATCGGCAAACTATCAAAAGGCTTGGGAAGTATTACGTTCGCGATACGGAAATAAGCGTGACTTAGCTCGTATCCATCTGGACGCTCTGTTATCCCCACATACAGTCAAAGCAAACGACGCGTCTTCAATTAAAACTCTTATCACTCGGCAGTGGAGCCCAATTTTGGTCCACATTTTCGAAAATCATTTGGTGGGTGACCGCCATCAACCATCGATTGCCGATTTTCTTGAATTTCTAAGAAGTCATGTACGATCAGCGGAAGCACGTGCTGGACAGTACACATCGAGTTTGACGTCGTTCACGTCTCAGCAAAAACCTCTGCAAAAATCGGTAACTTCCAAATCTCGTCACCCAATTGCACCAAAGGTTTTAGCTGCTACTACCACCTCGTCCACCGTGGTTACCTGTCCATTATGTACAAAACCACATACGATCCGAAAGTGTCCAACGTTTCTGTCAAAATCACCGACTGATCGTTTTCAGTTAGCCAAGAAGCATCGTTTGTGCATAAATTGTCTGTTCACAGGACATGCTACTTCATTATGCCCTTCAAAATATAAATGCCCAATTTGTGTTCGGTCTCATAATAGTTTGCTTCACTTTGACTTAAAGGAGAACCCTCCCTCCTCGTCTACGGTTCCCTCAGCAGACCAACCCGAGGCTGGTCAGAGTGCCAAAGCAATGATTGTCAGAGGACAGCCTCAGAATGTAGTTTTACTCTCCACTGTCCTACTCGATGTGGTCGCTGCTGATGGCACCCGTCATTCAATTCGAGCCCTGTTCGACAGTGGTGCTCAAGCGAGTTTTATAACTGAACACACTGCGTGTGTGTTGATGCTAAAGCGACATCATTCGACAGTAGCAATTAACACGTTTGCCAGTAGTACAACTTCCCCAGTCCGTGGTCAAACAACCATCACTGTGATGCCACGTGGCCAACAGGCACCGTCGTTTTGTGTGGACACTTACATCGTCCCACAAATCACAGGGCCAACTCCTCAAGCTCCTATCGTGCCGGGACAATGGAGGCATATTCAAAACCTCTCCCTCGCTGATCCGTTATACCATCGTCCTCAGGCAGTCGATCTGTTGTTGGGGGCCGATATCTTGCCAATGCTACTTCTCAATGGAAAAGCCACAGGCAAACCTGGCGAGCCCATTGCCTTCGAGACTGTTTTCGGTTGGATTTTGATGGGACCTGTCGACAAAAATGCTCAGTCAACTGTCACGGCTATGTGTTTATCTGTTTCTGAAACTTTTGATTTGTCGATCAGGCGGTTCTGGGAACTTGAAGAGTTACCTGTTGTTCGCCACCTCAGTCCAGATGAGCGTGCTGCCGAGGAAATTTATAAAAAGACAACAACTCGGCTGAGTACAGGACGATTTATGGTATCTCTTCCATTTCGGAAAGCATCACCTCTGTTGGGCGATTCAAAATCTGTTGCCCTTCGCCGCTTCCAGGCACTCGAAAACCGACTGAGTAATGATCCAACCCTTCAACGCCAGTACGCAGACTTCATGCAAGATTACCTGGACGCTGGTCACATGGAGCTAGTTCCACTCGAACACACAGACAATGTGTTTCATTATTATATTCCACATCATTGTGTACTTAGGCCGGACAGTAGCACCACCAAGCTTCGTGTTGTGTTCAATGCTTCGTCTCGTACCAGTGCTGGGTGTTCCTTGAATGAGAGCATGTATACGGGTCCGAAATTTCAGCCCGACATTCAAATTGTTCTTCTTCGTGCACGGTTGTGGAAATATGTATTTATGACAGACATCAAACAGATGTATCGGCAAATTGTGGTGCGGCCTGCTGATCGAGATTACCTGCGAATTTTCTGGAGATTTTCGAAAAATACCACAGTGCAGGAATACCGTCTCTGTACGGTCACTTACGGCACATCAGCGGCACCATATCAAGCTCTTCGTACAATTCAGGAATTGGCAATCGTTGATGGAAAATTATTTCCGATCGCTGCGTCAATTCTCCTGAACGACACCTTCGTGGATGATATTCTCACTGGAGCTAACACCGAAAAGGATGCCCTTGAATATCAGTCGCAACTTATACAATTGTGCTCATTAGCCAAGTTTGAGCTCCGAAAATGGGCCAGCAATAATAGTCATATCTTACACGCTGTTCCCGCAGAAGCTCAAGCAATGTCTCCAGCACTTCTGTACAATGACAAAAATGAATGTGAATTAAAAATACTTGGTTTGAAATGGGATCCGAGAGCTGACGTGTTTTCATTTGGTACAAAACCATCGGAAACGGATCCGACAAAGCGGTCAGTTCTCTCTGACATTGCCAGAGTTTTCGATCCGTTAGGCTTGCTGTCTCCCATCACGTTCTGGACAAAACACGTCATGCAATTGCTCTGGACCGCTGGTCTCAAATGGGATGACAAAATACCCACAGATCTTGCTCAATTGTGGACCCGATATCAATCCGAACTGAAATTGATTGAATCGATCTCTATCCCTCGTCGTATAACGGTTGACGAGGCAACCACAATGCAACTTCACGCTTTCTCGGATAGCTCAGAGAAAGGGTACGCGGCGGCAGTTTACCTTCGAACAGAAACAGCTACTTCAGCTTATTGTCACCTTGTAACAGGTAAATTCAAAGTCGCACCTCTAAAAAAGTCTACTATCCCACGTCTTGAGCTGTGTGGAGCTGTATTAGCCGCCAAACTATTACGTTTCGTTGCTGACACTTACTCAAAGAGTCTTCAAATTGATGAGTTGCATGCTTGGACGGACTCAACAACTGCGTTAGCCTGGATACAATCCTCACCACATCGTTGGGCCACGTTCGTGGCAAATCGAACAAGTCAAATTCATGAACTCACCTCACCAGACATTTGGCATCACGTCCCCACTCAGCAAAACCCGGTCGATTGTGCTTCCCGTGGCCTATTCCCGTCGGAACTTGTTGATCACCCGTTGTGGTGGACTGGCCCTGCGTTTCTGGTAGAATCACCGGAAAATTGGCCATCTGTTGTTACTCGTTCAGACAACACAGGTGCTCATGTTTCCACTGAAGCTCGAAATTGTACTGTTCTCCAAATTAAGACTACATGCTCAATTACTGATGTTCTGCATCGTTTCTCGTCGTTCGATAAAATTCTTCACATTATCGCCTACTGTCTACGATTCTCGAAAGCATGTCCACTCCCAATATCTTGAAGGGATATTCCTTCAACGTGGGCGGTGATGTTCGCGCCAAGCAATAGACCGTTATCATGTTACGCAACGTTGTACGGCGACGACGACCGTTTTTGTTCCGTATCACTCCTAATCACCTCAGTCAATGTATTGTTTAATTATGTTAATTATTATAATTATTATTATTATGGGTTCGCCGAGTTATTGTATGTTCTCTTTGTGATTTGTTCTTTATACTGTCTTTGCTCGGCCAACGCCCTTGTTATGAATTATTATTCTTTTTTGTTATCACTTGTTGTCGACGACGTCTTGTCTGGTCGTTCGGCACCAGTTATAGTTGTTACCTTTTTTTCCGCTATTACAGCGACATTTTTATTTTGTTTTGTTCTGGTCAGCTATTAAAGCGACCACATTTGATCTCACTTCTAAATTGTGTATTAAAAAAATAAATTGGTTGTGCCTATTATCATTTGGATGCACAGTGTACACATCATTTTCAACAATATATGGACAATCTTCATTACCTTGAAACACCGTAGTAAGTTTGTCATTTTATATAACTCCTATGACTCAGTACACTCGGCAATACTGCGAGTGGTCAAAATTGCTGTAAACGGGTCCGCGTAAGTCCGCCAGCAACATTGTGTTGTGTGTGAGGCCGCCCCGGTCGTCCAGGTTCAACAATTGCTGAGTACTGCGTCCAGCCACCCCCTCAAGACCTCACTAGGTTAAGATAATTTTAAGTTTGTCCCGTTTTTTTGTTGTGAGCTCTGTGATCATTGCACCAGACCGGATCGATCACAGAGACCCCCTCCCCCAAAACTAAATTGCATCATCCTACCTCCCATGATAGGCAAGTTCCCGTCCTGACATCGTCGTCGTCGTGTATCTTTGGTTGCCGACCCACTCAGAATCAGGAGTTGTCACATTTGGTTGCCTATTCGACTTTTAATAGGAGTCGCTTTTCAAATAATTGTTCTCGGGCATTACCGAGTGGTCCTTCATTTTGCCCAGCTCCCGTATGGGCGCGCACAGGTAGCATCTTCTTAATTAATTAATATATGTTATAGTAAATGTTATTCTGAATTGTAGTCGTCAATGATATTATATAATATTCTGTATAAATTATTTATAACTTATAAGTGTTATTTTGGATATTTCTTACATAGTCATAATATTATGGGTTGTAGAAAAATTTATTTTTAACCATTCGATATAATAATTATTATTATAAATTTATAAAATAGAGTTGTATACGTTTGTGTGTCGTCGTGAACACATCGTCTTGATTCTAAATAATTTTGTATTATTTACAACTTAACAAATATTAGAATAGGTCTTGTTATTTAAATGAAATTTGAATATCCGATCAACAGTTACGTATTTATTATTGTCGACCATATATAGTGCATATTATTTTCTGTTTTGTTTGTTTTTAATTTATCTAAAGTAGATATTAACTATGTCTGGTGGTGATAAATGTTATTACTTTAATTGTAATAAAACTCGAAAAACGAGTAATAATGTTTTTCATTTAATCCCATCATCTAATCTAGAAATATATAGGAAATGGATAATAAACTCAGGTAAGTAATTTTGGAAACTAAATAATTACTAGAAAAATAAAATATACATAAGCCTAAGCAAATAGCTAATATGCATTAAACATTTTTTAGGAAACATACGCTTAGAAGGGTTAAGTCCGAAAACATTAAAAAAAAGATTCATTTGTTCGGATCATTTCGAAAGACAAATGTATATGAATCCTAATGATCCGAAATCCCGGCTAATGCCAAATGCTGTACCAGTAAAGTTTTCAGGTTTATATTTAAAATAAACATAATACATTTTATATAATATAGGAAGTCAATAAAAATTATTAGTGTATAACAAAAAAAAAAATGTTTCATTTATAAAATAGAATTAAATATTGATGCCACACCAATTATAGGTACGAATCATATACAAAACAGTCCACAACTAAAACGAATACACTCCGTCAATGGTAAACATTTTTAATAAGAATATTATGTTTAACAAACAAATATCTAATACTTGAATAATATAATGATTGCTGAAATTGTATGTATAGATGAAACGTATGTAGTTAAATCTCCTAGAGCTTGGACTTGGAGTGTATCAAAACTAGGAGTAAACGAGGGTAACACACAAATTTTATCTGAAGATGTATGTGTTAATGAGACAGTTAACACGACGCCAACAAAATCGCGAAGGCGCACTAATAAAATGGACGAAGGTATGATTTATTTAAATTTATTTTATAATAAAACGACGAGAACATTTTTATTTACATAAATAATCAATACACGTATTAGAATTTATGTATATCGACAAAATTTTGAGCTGTTTACGTACAATTTTCAGTTTACAATTTTATTAGTTTTTTTTTCTATAAATATCAGTAAAATTGTATTCGATTAATATAGAAGGGTCCTATAATATATTATTTCAAAGGCAGATGAAAAATATTCAAAATGCAGGCACAATTTTTTTTATAAGCATTAAAGTTCAATTATTGACAAAATACGTTAAGTTCACGAAAATGTCCAAATTAAGTTAGAAATTCATAACATTTTAGATTCTGAGTGGAGCGATGAATGATTTTAGATTCTGAGCGGAGCGATGAATGTATTGATTTTACCATGATGTGTGTTTTAATTTTTTTAATTTTTTTTGTGTCTGTCATCACGTTTTGGGGCAGTAAAAATGCTTCGATTTTTGACTTCAGTACCTCGTTCGATCAGAAAGTGAATCTAGTTGGTACTTTGGGAGGTCAAAAGTAAAAAATTCAAATTATCTTAGATAGAAATTCATAAAAGTTTTCTTTTTTAATTCTAAGGTTTGAAAATTTAATACAAGGCTCCTAACATATTTTTACAATAGAAGTTGAAAAATAAAATAAATACATAGTCACAATTTTTTCTTTTATATCTAAGATTTGAAAATTTAATACAAGGCTCATTATAAATTTTTACAATAGCAATTGAAAAATAAAAGAAATATATAGTCACAATTTTTTTTTATAAGCATTTAAAGTTCAAATTTTGACTAAATACGTAAAAATCACGAAAATTCGCAAATTATTTCAAACTAGAAATTCATAAAAATTTTTCTTTTTAAAACTAAGATTTGAAAATGTATTACTTACAAGATTCCTAAGTTTTTCTACCTTTATCAAAAAAAAAATGTCAACAAGCAAATGAAATTACATTTTTATGCGAGCTTTATTTTTATTAAGATTGGATATTCACTCGATTTCTCTCTCGTGTAGCGATTTTGTAATTATAAAACGAATACCTGTAGAACCATGAAATTATGAAAATATCACTGAATGTTTATATTTTCATTTTATATACACTACACAATTTTGAAAATATCTTAACACTTTTTAAGCTATGAACTGTTTTCAAATTTAATTTTTTTTTTCTATAAAAATCAAAAAAAAAAAGCGGGTAAGTCGTGGATGTCGCTCTGCTGTACAGTAGGTTACTGTAATGGATGGGATTAAATTTGAATGCAATGATAGGTATCATTGTATACGAAAAACGATTCTGAACGGAGATGATTTGTCAGTCTAGGATATATTATATTTAAATATTGTCATATATTCTATTTTGAAACAAATATTTTATTTTTCAATTAAGACGCATTTTGCATAAGGCACGGTTAATTAATTAGTGTAGTTATCATAATTCATAATACCTTATATTATCATAGATATACGAATACCTGGTTTGAGGATAAATCGTTATCATTACGCGATTTCATAAAAATTTAAAACTCAAACGCTCAAAACATTTTTCCTATAATGACACTTCAAATTTTCTCTATAGCTATTTGAAGCAAAACTTATGGAAAATTTGGTGTTAAATTGTATAACCTTAGATATAAATACAAACAATATTATGAATTTTGAACTTCAAAATTACTTGCAAATTTTCGCGTTTTCGACAGATTTCGTAAAATTTTGAACTATAAAAGCTTATTAAAAAAAATTGCTACTTTTTAGCTACAATAAGAAAAACTCATAAGGAACCTTGTATTAAATTTTCAAGTTTTTTTGGTCGTCCAACATTTTTTTACCGACACTTCAAAAAAAAATTCTCAAAAAAAGTGTAAATTTCAGTGGTCTATAAATAACTCAAAAATGTCAAAAATTTTTGAAAATTAAACTGTATATACAGAACACTAACATAAACATTTGGTGAAAATTTCAAGTATTTAAAGTGATTATTTTTTGAATTACAATCATATAAAAAAATCGATTTGGTCGAAAACTGATTTTGCGTAAAAATTCCCGTTTTTCTGTCATTTTTTTTTTGTTTTTCTCGATTTTTTTGAAAACTGTTGGAAAATGTTTACTTTTGACCTCTATAATGCACCAAGGATCTTCAATTTTACATCGGAAACCACCCCCAAAGTTTGAAATCGAAGCATTATTTCGACTAGTTATGCTGTACACAGACACAAAAAAAAAAACAAAAAAAAACACACATCATTGTAAAATCAATACATTCATCACTTCGTTCAGAATCTAAAAATCATAAACTATAATAATATAGTGTTTATATGTATATTATACAGTATTTCCAATAAGTTAGATTTGAATGATACACATGTTTAACTTTAAACAATTCACGGTAAATATTTTTTGACATGAAAACGAAATAGACTGAAATAGTTAAGTATAATAAAATTAAAAACAAAATTAATTTACTTAATTTACTTCTTAAAATGAAAAATTAATTCGTTGATTTCACGTTAATTAAAAGAGAAATTTAGTAAGTTAACAGTTAAGTTAATGAGATAATTTCAGTTAAAAAGTTAAAATAAAATTAACTTTAACTTTTTAACTCGTAAATGCCCAGCCTTGCTTCAAAGAATAATGATGTTAGGTTAGTAATTTTGTTATAATTCAAAAACATTTCGTGTGTAGGTTCCACCTATACTATTAGAAACTTATTTCTGTTTTTAGAAAATGCGTCATCTACACCTGAACACCTTAAAGTGTTAACGCCTAATTATACATACAATAATTTACATTCAAAAACATCTACTCCAAACATTTCAATTTTTAATCAAAGTCCTGAATTATTAGGAATATCTCCTTCAACGAAAAAATGGGTATCGCAATTAATTGACCTACCAAGTCCTCAAAAACCATCAGATAGATCTAATGATGAAATAATAAATAGTCCGAGAAAAATCGCTGCAAAGAATAAAATTTTACAAAAAAAGTTACAAATCATGAAAAAATTAATCAAGCATAAACGCGCTATTATTACTTCACTAAAAAAAACCAATGAAAAAAATAAACTTAAACAAAACAAACAAATTAATGTGCACCGTTTTTTTGAAGGGACCAAGTTTCCGTCAATTAATTCTAAGGCTCTAATATCAATGCAATTGTTACATAAAAGACGCAAACCGTGGTCTAAAACTGAAAAAAATATGGCTCTATCATTATATTACAAGTCACCGTCCACCTACAAATTTATGCGTAAAAATGGCATAATTCTACCAGGTGAGACTACTGTTAGACGTTGGCTTAACTCAATTAGTTTTTCTACTGGATTTCCTAAAGCGTATATGGAGCAGATAAGATTAAAGATTTCCGGAATGAGTGAAAATGAAAAAAAATGTACAATTTTACTTGATGAAGTAGCTATTATGAAAACGTTGGAGTATAATAAGGTGTTGGATAAAATTGAAGGATATGAAGACTTGGGGACATTAGGGAGAACAAATAAAATAGGTTCTCAAGCATTAGTTGTTATGGTTCGCGGTCTTTATTCAAACTGGAAGTTTCCTTTATGCTACTTTTTCACTGGGAGTGGTGTAAAAGGAGATAATTTGGTCAACATAATCAAAGACTGTGCATTATTTGCGATCAGGGAGCACAAAACCGTCGTATGTATACTTTACTCGGAGGAAACGAAGATCAACCTTCGACCACAATATGTGGTAAAAAACTATTTTTAATTTATGACATGCCACACCTTATTAAGAGTGTGAGGAACAATTTATTAAATGGCGATTTTGAGATAAATAATAGTACAAAAGTGTCAATGAACGATATAAGAAAGGCGTATGAAATAGATGCAAAAAATACCGCGAGGGCAATGATTAAAATAACACCGACTCATTTAAATCCAAATCCATTTCAGAAAATGAATTGCAAATTGGCTATACAATTATTGAGTAATTCAGTTTCTGCAGCAATAAAAACTTGCATTGCCACTGGTGAGATTAAGTCATCAACAGCTATTAATACAGCTAATTTCATTGACGTAGTTAACAAAATGTTTGATTCGGCTAATAGTAAAAATTTGTGTGACCCAAATCCAAATAGAAGACCAATGTCTAACCGTAATCCACAAATATTTGAGAATTTAGAAAAGGCAAAAAAACTATTTAAAAACACAATCAAAATTTGTCACAGAACGAAAAAAACAAGCATTCCGCCATGTTTTATTGGAATTGTTTGGACAACAACAGCTATTCAGCAGCTTTATGAATCTGAAAAATTAGAAATGTCTGCAGTAGCCCCTTTCACAAATAGAGAGTACTTTCTATTGACAAATCGCTTAACGCAAGATGCTTTAGAAAATTTTTTTTCAATAATGCGTCAGAAGAATGGGTATGTAGAAAATATAATTTATAATTTATTAGCTTAATATTTTCACTGATTATAAATTATAAATTATAATAATAGTATAATAGCTACCTAATAATAATTATTATTATTATATACTATTTATATAATAAATAGGTATGTTATTAATTATTAAAATTTATAAATTATAAATTTAAATATAAAAATTACTATTTTAATTTAATTCATTCTTTTTATACAATGTGTGTAGTTACACTATTCGTACAAAAAAATCGTATTTTAATTAAAAATTAATTGTGATTATAATAATATTTAAATGCTAACAGGTATAACAGGAATCCTACCGCTAGAACGTTCCGATGCTGTTTTGGACATATATGTTCATACAGTTTGATGCAATGTACCTCAACGTGTAAGAATTGTGAAACTGATGAAGCCGAGTTTCTTACTGTAGACGTTTTGAAAGATGTTTCGATTGATCCTGCAGTTGAAGAATTAGTTACGAATACAGAAGAAACAGGAGTTGAATTAAGTACTTCGCCGGAAGATTTAAATAATCGAAAAGTGTACTGCGAGCAACCATCACTAGAATCTTGTTCCATAGTTTATTTTGCAGGCTACTTAGCAAAAAAGTGTTTGGATAAGTTTTTATGCACAGATTGTGATTTGACTAAAAACAAAAATGAATATTTAAACGAACCACCTCAAATTTTAATTCTAAAAAAAACGTTCGACAACGTTGGACTGGCGCAAGGTCTCAAAATTCCATCGGATAAGCTTGTAGAAATAGTTGAAATTTGTTTAAATGTATTTGAAAATTATTTTCCAAAAATCAAGACTGAAAAAAAAATTATATTTTCATTTAAAGAAAAGGCTCTACCAATAATATACCAAAAATATCCTGATGTCGAGAACTCCACATGTCACAATCATTATATGTATATTGTTGAGTTGTTGTTTAGAACAAAATTATATAAAGAATGTAAAGAGGAAAATACTAACGTAAGAAAGCGAGTAGTGCAGGACACGGATAAGTTACGTATATTACAGAATAAATGATAATATTATATTTTTTTTTTATTATTATAATTAATATTAATGTTAATTTTTAATTTTAGTATTTTACAACTTGTATTAAGTCGCCGTGACTGCCCGTGAGTATATTCTAAACATTTAAATAATTTTATGAAATATATATATTATATACAAGTAGTATAACTAATAATAATTATATAACTATAATTAATAATAAATGGCAAGTTTACTTTATGTTTCGAATTTAAATTGACGAAGTGTGACTACACTCTATATACAAGTAGTTAGCTAAGTCATAGATTATTCTATGGTTCAGTGGTGGCGTGAAAAGCTATTTTATGATGCAGTTGCTTCATAGGAAAAAATAGTTCACGCCGCCACTGCAGTATGGTTAAATAACACGAATTTATTAAGGTACCTACGTGCAATCAAAAATTTGTTGTGTAGTTTAAACTGTTAAAATATTGTTTATTTGCTTATAACTTATAACATTTCACTATTTTTCTGTAAAACAAAAAAAATATATTTAGGCTTATTTAGCCTGTTAGTACGCCTGTTTTCTCCAGCACCACACTCCGCCAAATTCATTCATAAATCCTAATTAATAATTTTCCTAATATAAATATGTCGGAGCGGTGGTTAACAGGCGGCCGGCGCGGCGGGACACCACGATTACGACGATAAACGGATAAAAACCAGTTATCCCCGCACTTCACTCCAACATAGTTACGGCGGCTGGAATAAAATACGAATTTATTAGTATTATTGGTTCTTATCGCCATCTACCGAGAGTTTTATTGTACGCCACCGAAAATACGGCCAATGAGCAATCTATAGTATTTATAATCAATGGTATCACACATTGATATATTATATACAACTAGTTGGAATAAAACTCTTGAAAATGTTATTACAGACTGTGAAAAATTGTTTTTACTTATATAATTATCCTTTAATAACTAACAAAGTTTTAATAATCAGTAATAATATTATAAAACAATCGAATCTAATTTAAATGATGTTCGATTATCTTCTATCGAAAGTAATATGTTCTTAAGTGGGAAAATTATATTTAATTATCAGTTAAATATATTACATTTAAATAATATACTGTTCATAATGTTAGTGATATGATTTCCATCATTTAGATATCTATGATAAGATAATATCTTACATGTATATGATTGATATGTATGAGAGAGATGGATGGTGAGGTGAGGATCAACATGTAAGTGATAAACTTAGGTTATATTTAAATAAATTATATATATATATATATATATATATATAATATACATATATATTATATGCGTAGAGTTTTCCATAGCATTAAGATATTTTTAAATATATATACTATATTATTGTAAACATATCATATCATATTAAAATAAATGCTTAAGAATTTAGGTAATGGATGTAATGATTCTATATAAATTATATAGGAATAACGAGAATATTTATTGTAAATTATTATTATTATATGAAAAAAAATTAACCTAGTTTATAGATATCTATCTATGTATGATGCGAGTATGTATGATAGTATAAAATTGATGAGGATATAAATTCATAATCAAACATAGTGTAGATAAGTTTTTTTTTTTGAAATAATTCATTATTTGAAAATATCAAGTTATTATATCAATCATATCTTTTATATACTTAGCACTATTTAATAATCAGATACATAGATATTATATTTATGTATAATATCAATATCCCATTATCAAATCAAACATTTTTCTAATATCACAACATCATTACAATTATGATGCTAGCTAACAACTTAATGATTGAAAGTTATCTAATTCAATCAATGGAATATATCGTAAAACTCATACATATTATCTAAAATATCATCTTAGATAGGTGTTCATAATGATAATTTAGTAAAACCTATGATATTTAGTTGATAGACTTAAATATATTTAATTACCAATTAGACAAATATATCACACTTTAATATACTGTTTACTATAGTATCAAAAATTAAATATGTTAATATGAGATGTGTAGTTGTTATTACACTTTCAATTAACCTTTAATGTCTATCGAAACGTTAACAGTCATCAATAATATTATAAACGTTTAATTAAATTAAAATTATATACATCATACGGTATATCTTCTGACTTCTATCAATCTAGTGATTACATACTATACGTAATATCGATGATAGAGAATACAATATACAAAGAAAAAATTATTAAGAGAAGATTTATTAAGGTTAATAGAAATTATAAGTATATCAATTTTAAATAAAGGTTGTATTAAGTTAAATACTAACGAATTAACAATGATTAATTAATTAATTTAAGATAATTATTTATGATAAACATATATATATCATGATTAATTAAATTATATATTTCTAACTAACCTGAATAAGAAAATTAAATAATATTATACTACTATTTATAACATACCGTCAATATATCGCCTGATAATAATTAGTGATATTATGTAACTATCACTCGAAATTCTTAAAATTGTATTATGAAAATGTGAGAGTGTACAACTTTTAATTGTTTTTTAATGATTTATATATAGTAAACAAAACTATTAAACCTATTTCATCACAATATTTTAGGTATAAATAAAGCATACCGATGTCGAGAATATCATCAGATGTGATAAAATTGCTTTACTGATAAGTTGTTATTCTATTTAATTAAAATCATTTTTATTTAATCTATGCCATTAAAATTGTACAAGTGTTTCCAAACATGGCTGGTTCAATCACGGATAATGTGGCTATATACAAGAAAACCTTTACATATATCTCACCAACACCACCTTCAGAGCTCATCGATTCTACTAACTATACGTTAAACTTCGAGAAACGTAAGTTTATACACATTGGAATCAATCCTAGTGATATGTTCAGAGTAGCAGTGCAAATAATAACTCCATCACGTTATGTTAATATTTCAAATGAGTTTCTCAAGCAGATATTTTCACTAATGGATAATATCTTATCATTCATTTTAAAGCAGCCGGGGAAGTATAAAAGAACCATATTTCTTGAGACAGAGAATTTCAAATTATCTAGTATGATGTATAGCGGAGAAAACACCTTAGTAATAGAGTCTAAGACATATGATGGATGTCGAATTCTTTTAAATCGTACAGAACTCATACGACTTCAATGTTTATGTTAATTTTGGAAAAAATAATTCAGTTTACAAACTACTTTTTCAAGATAATGCCAACATCTTGCCTGCAGGGTGTTCAGCACACATGGTACACAATGTCATCCGTCATGCTATGGAAAAGTGTGAGTTTGACGTGGAAAATTTGGTACTTAAAGTGTATGGGCACTTATCCTACCATGCCCAAAGAGTACAAACTCTAAAAGAACATTTTGCTGATGCTGGAATAGAATACCAAAATATTATAAGACACGTCAAAACGAGGTGGCTATCATTGCATCCCGCTATTGGAAAAATTCTACGCGGATTTCCAGCGTTGAAGTCTTATTTTATGTCTCTTGGAGATAACTGTCCAGTGGCATTAGGAAAATATTTTAATGAAAACCACGCAAAAAAAACAGAATGTTTTCTTGGATTTCTAGATAATACTTTAAAAATATTTCAGAATGTCATCATGTTTTTGGAAAAAGATAATGCTTTATCTTGTGAAACTTTTAACATCTTAACAGATTTACGCTTAAAAATAGAACAAAGAATCAACGACAAATTCTTTGGATTTATTTGTACAAATTCCCTGACCAGTTTTACAATTGATGAACAAGAATCCATAAAAATTGTTTTGGTTACATGGTACAAAAATGCATTGAAATATCTGGACGATCACTTTAATTTTTCGGAAGATAATAATTTGGCTACAATGCGAATATTTGCTTTGGAAAATACATTTATCTACAAGGATCTCTCTATGTGTCGTGAAAAATTATCACTCACCAAACTCATAGATATGGACGAACTTTATAATGAGTTTTGCAGTATTAAAGAAACTCTGGATAAAATTATTGAGGAGCGTAAGCAAACACATTCGTCGAATAAAAAAAAAACTATTTATGAAACTTGGCATGAACTGTTTCGGCATTTGAATATACCGAACTTATTAAAGATTTTCCAGTTTATTGTGTCTATTCCATGTTCAAATGCCGCTGCTGAGAGGGCATTTTCACTTTGCGGAAACGCCTGGACTGATTCAAGAAATAGACTGAGTGTTGAACACGTAAAGGCAGAACTGCAAGTAAAAATTAATTTTCAGTACAATTGCAAAGATTTTTATGACTATGTTATAAAAAATAAAAAATTGCTCAAATGTGCCAAATCACAAGATAAGTACTCTTTCAAAAATAAAAACTAATTGTCTTGTGATAAGGTAGGTACTCTTAACTGAGCAAAATGTTTTATTTAATGATTAATATTGTGTTAAAAAACTTAAGACGATTATTCTGTTAATTTTATTTCAAATTTTAAATAAAACTGATAAAAATGATAAAAATTGTTTTTCTTTCGATTTTGTAAATTTGTAGTATTGTCCCGTTTTTTTTTGTCGAGTCCCGCTTGTAAATATCTGGTTTCCCGCTTATCCGCAAATAAGAGTTGGCAACCCTAGTTACGAGACATTTACTATCAGTCGTCCAGCGTTTACTAAAGAATCGAGAAGAATCAGCTACAAAGACGAGAACCATCATCAACATAGCTTTGACGACTACGAAAGCTGAATATCTATTGTTAGCAAAGGTATATTACGGGAAATCATCTGCAACTTGATAACTATTGAGTGAGTATTTATTAGATATTCATATATTATGTATTGTATATAAATTATAGATGTGTATTAATATATAGAACACATGATCACCATACATTTCACATGTAATAATTATAAAATCTGATTATAGACTATACACATCATGGACTTATTGAAGAAAAGTTTAACCGCACAGTGTAATGTGAAATTTATCTCAGTCGGAGACTTAGTCCTCAACAGACCTTATCCTATCACCCGAATGCAGAACAAGGATACGCAGTATGGACGGGCAGTGTTATGTACATTATCTGGAGAAGGAGGGGAGCTGGTAGAGGTGTATCTTCCACGACCAATCGAGCTGGCTGATGAAGATATTTTGGAGTTCAACTGTAGGGATCAAAAGGATCTCAAATTATTATTCAAGGGTCGTAGAGGAAGAGCATTCGATATCACATTCGAATGAAATATTTAATTTTTTTTTTCCTTTATAAAATAACTGGATATGCTTGATAAATAATAATAATAACATAATTTAATTGGAGAATGTTTTTTATTTATTACAACAATCTGAGTGTAACCCCATTGTCTTCTTATGAATATATAAATATATCAAATTAGCAGCGTTGGGTATTCTAGTAATTTTATCATAGGAATGATATAAGGTAATATAAAAATTATATATATATTAAGATAATAGTGTTTTAGTTATTAGCATACATATTTTACTGAAGGTGATAGCAGTATTCGATATATTTATTAATTGAAACGATTGAGTGTAATGAGGGTAAAACAGAGGTCAACTCAACCTTCTATATATTTCAACACTTAAATACGTGCTCAATGATTTTGATGTACGTATATGTATATGAAATAAATTAAATATTATTACTTAAAAATGTTTTCCATATTATTATTATTATTTTATAATAAGTATAACCCACTCAACTCACCACTACGTTATTTAATATGATGAATACACACGAGTAGAGCTAATAGACTTTTACTCACATACAATTCTCTAAACAGTTATAATATCTAGTGATAAGTATATATCGTATGATTAAAGACTATTCGATCGAAAGTGAGCTGTTGGTAGTGGTGGTGACAGCGATGGTGTACGAGTACTCTAATTAGTATATCGGAGTAGCATATAATAGACTAGCTGGGCGCGGACATACAATGAAAATCTTACTAATATTTTCATATATCGAGTTAAGATTTAAAATAATAACTTTAAAAATTAATTTAAGTATATCAGAGTCTTTGACGACATCATCAGTGACGTCGGTGATCATGATGATAGTAAAATTTCTCCCCATATTGTAAAAAATTTAATATCTATGTGTAAAATAGATGTGTAGAGCGGTTTGGTATAAAATATTATTTATATTTAGATATTATAGTCATGTATATGAAAAGTAAGAATTAGCTCTAATGATGTTATTATTACTATCCATATCATAACGAATGAGGTATCACTATACATGTCTCCACGAGCTTTGATTTCACTCAAATATTATACACGTAGATACGAGTGCTCTACTCTAATTACCGAAGCTAACGGTAAAAATATATTAATACATATCCTAGGGAAACATGGAATAATACTAATAATAATAATAATAACTCTAAGGACCGGTTCCATGTTTCCCTAGGATATGTATTAATATATTTTTACCGTTAGCTTCGGTAATTAGAGTAGAGCACTCGTATCTACGTGTATAATATTTGAGTGAAATCAAAGCTCGTGGAGACATGTATAGTGATACCTCATTCGTTATGATATGGATAGTAATAATAACATCATTAGAGCTAATTCTTACTTTTCATATACATGACTATAATATCTAAATATAAATAATATTTTATACCAAACCGCTCTACACATCTATTTTACACATAGATATTAAATTTTTTACAATATGGGGAGAAATTTTACTATCATCATGATCACCGACGTCACTGATGATGTCGTCAAAGACTCTGATATACTTAAATTAATTTTTAAAGTTATTATTTTAAATCTTAACTCGATATATGAAAATATTAGTAAGATTTTCATTGTATGTCCGCGCCCAGCTAGTCTATTATATGCTACTCCGATATACTAATTAGAGTACTCGTACACCATCGCTGTCACCACCACTACCAACAGCTCACTTTCGATCGAATAGTCTTTAATCATACGATATATACTTATCACTAGATATTATAACTGTTTAGAGAATTGTATGTGAGTAAAAGTCTATTAGCTCTACTCGTGTGTATTCATCATATTAAATAACGTAGTGGTGAGTTGAGTGGGTTATACTTATTATAAAATAATAATAATAATATGGAAAACATTTTTAAGTAATAATATTTAATTTATTTCATATACATATACGTACATCAAAATCATTGAGCACGTATTTAAGTGTTGAAATATATAGAAGGTTGAGTTGACCTCTGTTTTACCCTCATTACACTCAATCGTTTCAATTAATAAATATATCGAATACTGCTATCACCTTCAGTAAAATATGTATGCTAATAACTAAAACACTATTATCTTAATATATATATAATTTTTATATTACCTTATATCATTCCTATGATAAAATTACTAGAATACCCAACGCTGCTAATTTGATATATTTATATATTCATAAGAAGACAATGGGGTTACACTCAGATTGTTGTAATAAATAAAAAACATTCTCCAATTAAATTATGTTATTATTATTATTTATCAAGCATATCCAGTTATTTTATAAAGGAAAAAAAAAATTAAATATTTCATTCGAATGTGATATCGAATGCTCTTCCTCTACGACCCTTGAATAATAATTTGAGATCCTTTTGATCCCTACAGTTGAACTCCAAAATATCTTCATCAGCCAGCTCGATTGGTCGTGGAAGATACACCTCTACCAGCTCCCCTCCTTCTCCAGATAATGTACATAACACTGCCCGTCCATACTGCGTATCCTTGTTCTGCATTCGGGTGATAGGATAAGGTCTGTTGAGGACTAAGTCTCCGACTGAGATAAATTTCACATTACACTGTGCGGTTAAACTTTTCTTCAATAAGTCCATGATGTGTATAGTCTATAATCAGATTTTATAATTATTACATGTGAAATGTATGGTGATCATGTGTTCTATATATTAATACACATCTATAATTTATATACAATACATAATATATGAATATCTAATAAATACTCACTCAATAGTTATCAAGTTGCAGATGATTTCCCGTAATATACCTTTGCTAACAATAGATATTCAGCTTTCGTAGTCGTCAAAGCTATGTTGATGATGGTTCTCGTCTTTGTAGCTGATTCTTCTCGATTCTTTAGTAAACGCTGGACGACTGATAGTAAATGTCTCGTAACTAGGGTTGCCAACTCTTATTTGCGGATAAGCGGGAAACCAGATATTTACAAGCGGGACTCGACAAAAAAAAACGGGACAATACTACAAATTTACAAAATCGAAAGAAAAACAATTTTTATCATTTTTATCAGTTTTATTTAAAATTTGAAATAAAATTAACAGAATAATCGTCTTAAGTTTTTTAACACAATATTAATCATTAAATAAAACATTTTGCTCAGTTAAGAGTACCTACCTTATCACAAGACAATTAGTTTTTATTTTTGAAAGAGTACTTATCTTGTGATTTGGCACATTTGAGCAATTTTTTATTTTTTATAACATAGTCATAAAAATCTTTGCAATTGTACTGAAAATTAATTTTTACTTGCAGTTCTGCCTTTACGTGTTCAACACTCAGTCTATTTCTTGAATCAGTCCAGGCGTTTCCGCAAAGTGAAAATGCCCTCTCAGCAGCGGCATTTGAACATGGAATAGACACAATAAACTGGAAAATCTTTAATAAGTTCGGTATATTCAAATGCCGAAACAGTTCATGCCAAGTTTCATAAATAGTTTTTTTTTTATTCGACGAATGTGTTTGCTTACGCTCCTCAATAATTTTATCCAGAGTTTCTTTAATACTGCAAAACTCATTATAAAGTTCGTCCATATCTATGAGTTTGGTGAGTGATAATTTTTCACGACACATAGAGAGATCCTTGTAGATAAATGTATTTTCCAAAGCAAATATTCGCATTGTAGCCAAATTATTATCTTCCGAAAAATTAAAGTGATCGTCCAGATATTTCAATGCATTTTTGTACCATGTAACCAAAACAATTTTTATGGATTCTTGTTCATCAATTGTAAAACTGGTCAGGGAATTTGTACAAATAAATCCAAAGAATTTGTCGTTGATTCTTTGTTCTATTTTTAAGCGTAAATCTGTTAAGATGTTAAAAGTTTCACAAGATAAAGCATTATCTTTTTCCAAAAACATGATGACATTCTGAAATATTTTTAAAGTATTATCTAGAAATCCAAGAAAACATTCTGTTTTTTTTGCGTGGTTTTCATTAAAATATTTTCCTAATGCCACTGGACAGTTATCTCCAAGAGACATAAAATAAGACTTCAACGCTGGAAATCCGCGTAGAATTTTTCCAATAGCGGGATGCAATGATAGCCACCTCGTTTTGACGTGTCTTATAATATTTTGGTATTCTATTCCAGCATCAGCAAAATGTTCTTTTAGAGTTTGTACTCTTTGGGCATGGTAGGATAAGTGCCCATACACTTTAAGTACCAAATTTTCCACGTCAAACTCACACTTTTCCATAGCATGACGGATGACATTGTGTACCATGTGTGCTGAACACCCTGCAGGCAAGATGTTGGCATTATCTTGAAAAAGTAGTTTGTAAACTGAATTATTTTTTCCAAAATTAACATAAACATTGAAGTCGTATGAGTTCTGTACGATTTAAAAGAATTCGACATCCATCATATGTCTTAGACTCTATTACTAAGGTGTTTTCTCCGCTATACATCATACTAGATAATTTGAAATTCTCTGTCTCAAGAAATATGGTTCTTTTATACTTCCCCGGCTGCTTTAAAATGAATGATAAGATATTATCCATTAGTGAAAATATCTGCTTGAGAAACTCATTTGAAATATTAACATAACGTGATGGGGTTATTATTTGCACTGCTACTCTGAACATATCACTAGGATTGATTCCAATGTGTATTAACTTACGTTTCTCGAAGTTTAACGTATAGTTAGTAGAATCGATGAGCCCTGAAGGTGGTGTCGGTGAGATATATGTAAAGGTTTTCTTGTATATAGCCACATTATCCGTGATTGAACCAGCCATGTTTGGAAACACTTGTACAATTTTAATGGTATAAAAATGATTTTAATTAAATAGAATAACAACTTATCAGTAAAGCAATTGTAGGTATCACATCTGATGATATTCTCGACATCGGTATGCTTTATTTATACCTAAAATATTGTGATGAAATAGGTTTAATAGTTTTGTTTACTATATATAGATCATTAAAAAACAATTAAAAGTTGTACACTCTCATATTTTCATAATACAATTTTAAGAATTTCGAGTGAAAGTTACATAATATCACTAAATATTATCAGGTGATATATTGACGGTATGTTATAAATAGTAGTATAATATTATTTAATTTTCTTATTCAGGTTAGTTAGAAATATATAATTTAATTAATCATGATATATATATGTTTATCATAAATAATTATCTTAAATTAATTAATTAATCATTGTTAATTCGTTAGTATTTAACTTAATACAACCTTTATTTAAAATTGATATACTTATAATTTCTATTAACCTTAATAAATCTTCTCTTAATAATTTTTTCATTGTATATTGTATTCTCTATCATCGATATTACGTATAGTATGTAATCACTAGATTGATAGAAGATATACCGTATGATGTATATAATTTTAATTTAATTAAACGTTTATAATATTATTGATGACTGTTAACGTTTCGATAGACATTAAAGGTTAATTGAAAGTGTAATAACACCTACACATCTCATAATAACATATTTAATTTTTGATACTATAGTAAACAGTATATTAAAGTGTGATATATTTGTCTAATAGGTAATTAAATATATTTAAGTCTATCAACTAAATATCATAGGTTTTACTAAATTATCATTATGAACACCTATCTAAGATGATATTTTAGATAATATGTATGAGTTTTACGATATATTCCATTGATTGAATTAGATAACTTTCAATCATTAAGTTGTTAGCTAGCATCATAATTGTAATGATGTTGTGATATTAGAAAAATGTTTGATTTGATAATGGGATATTGATATTATATATAAATATAATATCTATATATCTGATTATTAAATAGTGTTAAGTATATAAAAGATATGATTGATATAATATTTTCAATTATTTTGAGGTTGAGTTATTATTTATAATTAAAAGAGTATAGGATTATTGATTTCTAATATATTTAGCTAAATATTTTTAAATATATATACTATATTATTGTAAACATAATATCATATCATATTAAAATAAATGTTTAAGAATTTAGGTAATTGATGTAATGATTCTATATAAATTATATAGGAATAACGAGAATATTTATTGTAAATTATTATTATTATATGAAAAAAATTAAGTGAGTCTATAGGTATCTATCTATGTATGATGTGAGTATGTATGATAGTATAAAATTGATATGGATATAATTATATAATAACTTGATATTTTCAAATAATGAATTATTTAAAAAAAAAAAAACTTATCTACACTATGTTTGATTATGAATTTATATCCTCATAAATTTTATACTATCATACATACTCGCATCATACATAGATAGATAGATATCTATAAACTAGGTTAATTTTTTTTCATATAATAATAATAATTTACAATAAATATTCTCGTTATTCCTATATAATTTATATAGAATCATTACATCCATTACCTAAATTCTTAAGCATTTATTTTAATATGATATGATATGTTTACAATAATATAGTATATATATTTAAAAATATCTTAATGCTATGGAAAACTCTACGCATATAATATATATGTATATTATATATATATATATATATATATATATATATATATATATATATAATTTATTTAAATATAACCTAAGTTTATCACTTACATGTTGATCCTCACCTCACCATCCATCTCTCTCATACACTCATACATATCAATCATATACATGTAAGATATTATCTTATCATAGATATCTAAATGATGATAATCATATCACTAACATCATGAACAGTATATTATTTAAATGTAATATATTTAACTGATAATTAAATATAATTTTCCCACTTAAGAACATATTACTTTCGATAGAAGATCGTTAGTTATTAAAGGATAATTATATAAGTAAAAACAATTTTTCACAGTCTGTAATAACATTTTCAAGAGTTTTATTCCAACTAGTTTTATATAATATATCAATGTGTGATACCTATAGTAACATATACCTACATAATGCTTAATCATTACATTATAGAGAGATATTTCACATATCATTAAAATTAAAAGTGTAATATATTTATATGATAGTTAAATATAATTTTTCTCCTATGTAGGTATATATTATTTTTGAGAGAAGAAAATCGAATATGATTTAAATTAGAATCCATCGTTTATAATATATTATCGATAGCTATTACCCCTCCAACAGTTATTAAAGGATAATTAAAATGATACACTTTCATAATAAAATATCAATATAAATTATACTAATATAATATTATATTCGAATTTACATAATAGATATTATACTCAATATTATTTAATTGAATATGAATAATACCTACTCGATATTATTTCTTTACACATGAACTCGATCGCGAAGTATATGATCAATCAGATAGGTATAGATAGATTGTAGAGTATGGATATGTATAATAATATAGTATATTTTCTATAATAAACATGAATAAGAGGGGTAAGACTATTTATGGATGGAGGAGGTAAGCGTAAGACCGTACCTATATTGATAGGAGAATGGAAGAGGATTTTTAGGAGGAGGTTGTATGTATATGATAGGAAATCAGCCCTCTTATATCTGACCTCGTTACATAGTGTTAAAGTATATGGTATATCTATTTTTCATAATAGGTTTATCATAACATATTGATATCTACAGTTAAGTTATTAGAAAACTTGATCTATCATGTTAATATAAATATAATAATGTAATTTTTCTAATGAGTTTTGTTTGAATGTGAAATTTCTAGGCTAATAGAAAAAATATAGTAGCTAATTATATTATTGGTATTGGTAATGTTATGTATAAACACCACTCTACATAATATGTATTAAATATGTATAAATATTATTTATATTGAAATACATATAATCTTATACTTAAATGTATATTACAATCGAAATAAGATAATTGAATATCATTTAAATTAGATTTGATTGTTTATAATATTATCGAAGGATATTAACACTTCAGAATTTATTAAAGGATAATTAAAAGTGGAAGACTTTCTAAATAACATTTCCAATACTTTCATCCGCTGGTAGTTGTATACAATATCTCAATGTATTATATTTGAATATATATAATATATAATTTCTACTATATAGAAGAGGGTGGTGAGGAAGGTATATACATAAATAAAGGGGTATGTATATGATAGGAATAGATAAGAGGGGGGGTAAGGCCGAGCATGGATGGTAGGGGAATGGGAAGTGTATGGTATGTGATGGATGAGAGGGGAGAGTATATTATTTAATTTACTTATTCAATACTATTCAAACAGTATTATTATTATTTTTTTTCTGGGAGGGGGGGAGGGGTATATGATAAGTATAGATGGGAGGGGGATGGGCAGGGCATGACATGGATGAGAGGGGAGGGGGTACGGCCGAGCACGGTCGCGATAGCTCGAACCATATGGCGGGCGGGGTAGCCGGATTCGCGGGGGACCCAGAACATACTAAAACATACTACTAAGTGAGTCAACACAATAGGTGGTGCTTGTGTTTCGTCGGGTATCTATCGAACACTATTTACAATATTATGTGACATTGTCTAATTGAATATGTACAAATAATGGGGAGAGGGAGCCGGCCGTCGTCGGTACAAACTTAATAAAGCGGTATCCCGACGTCGAACCTGGCCCGGAACGAACAACTTATTTAAGTGTCGTGTCAAAATAAGGTGATGGCCCTGAAGAGGGCCGTTTTCTTGAATCAATTATGATATCCGCTGTTTTGGATTGTTTCCCAATTCTTATTACTGTAGAGCGATCGCCTCGTGTAGATCCTTCTGCTGTCTGAAACTCTTGATGATGTTGACAGACATAACCAACTTTGTGACGGGGAGAAACGAGGCTCTGACCCCGGTGGCTGTGTTTCAAGCCCTTATCCGTCTTGCACGGGCGAACTCTCTCCTCGCCTTCGTGACACGGTCTCATCCCTCCGGCGAGTTTTATGCGCGGGCGCCCGGACGCCAGTCACGCCTCCCGCCCGCCGGCGGCTCTCTTTCTGAGATCGATCGTTGGGTCTCGAGTCCCGTGTCGGCGACCGCCGGTATCTTACCTCCGGACAAGTTTCTCCCCTTCTACTAATACGTTACTCCCACAGTCTCCACGAGGCCGTCCACATAGGCGCGGGTGTGCGACGAGCCGGGCGCGGGCGCAAGGCTTGGCCGGCGCACGCGTGCGGCCCGCCGGGCACGCGCTCCACTGCTAACCAGAACACCGCTTTCCTTCCGGGCCGTGAGGCATTGTCGGTCTTCGCGGCGGGGCGTATTTCTGGTTCCCGTGGAATGGGATTTCGGAAGCCTTTCTTCCCGGTACCCACAACGACCGTTTTCCCGCTGGCATTATCGCCGGGGACGAAGTTTTAGTCCGCCGCGGCGCAACCCTTGTTGGAGCGGTACGGTTTTTGTCGCGGGTTTCCGTTCCCGCACCGATTTCTCGGCGGTGCTTACTAGCGGCGATGACCCCGAGCCGGTCTTCTCCGTGCACTAGGCGTCCTGAACGGTCTGGGTTCAATTGGTCGGACTCTCGATCGGAGTCGGACGAGTGATAGCCGGCATGTGATCGGAGTTCCACGGATAGGCTGGCGTGAGGTACCTACGCGTGGTTACTTTCTCCCGATCCTTCCGTCTCCACTCGCCCAATTTCCCCATCGGTATGTCGCAGATCTGCGGGCATTTCTTTTCAGTTGTGCCCCTATTCCTACTCGGGTCTGGTTTTCCTCGTGTGGATTAGGAAGGGGTTATCCCTCTTTACCCTCGATCCTGGCTTCCCCAGGATTCCGTGTCGGAATCTTACATTAACGCCGAAACACGCCTAACGAGCCAGCCCTTCATCAGTGCGCTTCTCAAGCGATTCATGTGCGAATCTTTGAAGCGCCCGGAACATGACATCAGATTCGGTCATGTGCTCTAAGCTGCACGGCCAGTCCGCACCGGTCGCTTGCGCCGCAGCTATGAGTTGTTCTCTTTCTCGGTCAGCAAGTGGGCATTCAAACAGCAGATGCTCGGCGGTTCCTGTCGGGAACCCGCAACGGCAAGCTGCATCGCCAGTAAGGTTGAAACGGTGGAGTGAATGATTGAAGTCCCCGTGCCCCGACATTAGCTGAGACGTGAAGTGGTCTGGGATACACCACCCACGGTCCAGCCGCGTCCGGACGTCCGGGAACCACCTCTCAGTCCACCTTCCCTTACTAGAGGCGACCCACTGTTGCTGCCAAAGGAGGATGGTTTCAGCGGTATATCTTTCCTCCCTATTCGCTGCCTCGAGGGCCGTCATCGCGCCTCGCCTTACCGCGGCTCTGTCCCTTTCAATTCTGGCCAGTTTCTTTAGCTCGAGGTCCAGCGGGGGCACTCCCGCTAGGACCTGCAACGCCACCGTGGACGTCGTCTTATAGGCCCCCGTTATCGCTAACAACGGTTGTCTCTGTGCCATATTTGCTCTCGCTCTCCTGTGTCCCGAAGCCATGCACTTCTCCGCCCAAATCGATGCCGCGTACCCCATCTGGGGCACGAACACCGATTTGTAGATCCGTAGTGCCACGTTGCTCTTAAGTCCCCATCGGGTCTTGGCGACTCCATGCAGTCTGCTGAACAGGCTTTTCGTCGCTTCCGCCTTCTCCGCTAGGTGAAGGCTGAAGTCCTGTTTTTGGTCAAATGTGACCCCAAGGTATTTCGCCTTGGCGGTCGATCTTATCTTTACTCCGCCCAGTCGGAGTTCCAGCGGCTTCGAGAGCGAGTTTTTAAGCCATAGCGTTTGAAACTTGGCCGCGGAAAAGGTGAGTTTTCGCTGCTCCGCCCATTGCGACGCTCTCTCGAGTAACGCATTTGTTCTGCTAGTGACTTCCGGTCGGTGTTTACCGGAGACTAGAATCGCGATGTCGTCTGCATACGCGACAATTTCTGTTCCCTCAGGCAGTTCCTGCGTTAGCAACGGATTCATCGCGTATCGCCACAAGTCCGGGCCGTAGCTCGATCCTTGCGGCGTGCCCTTAGTTAGGGTCCTCGTTATGTCGACGCCGCCGATCCTCATACCGGCCCGACGGCCGTCGAGATAACTCTTTGTCAGTTCGATGAGCCCACTGCTGCAGCCTGCCTGTTGCATATCGAGTATGAGCTGGGGCCACCAGAGGCAGTCGAACGCGCCCGATATGTCCAGGAATACGGCATGCACGTATTTCTCTGTCCTGTTTTCGGTCCAGCTGAGTACGTGATTGATCGCGTCGATCGTGGAGAGGCCTTTCGTGAACCCGAATTGTCTTTTCGACATGCGGGGATCCGTATCTTTGCGGATTCTCTCTACTATAATGTGCTCAAGCGCTTTCGAGATCACCGGCAGCAGGCTAATAGGTCGATACGACTTCGGCTCCGCCGGGTCCTTACCCGGGGCTTTCCTGAACACTACTAGACGTGCAATCTTCCACGATTTCGGAAATCGCTTCGTCCTAAGACAACAATTGAAGGCCCATGTTATGTCCTTGCCTATCACAGGCCACGCCTGTCTCAGTATTTTCGCCGTTATGCCGTCCAAGCCTGGTGCCTTGTTCGGAGCCATTCTCCAGATGGCTCCCTTGACCTCCTCCACATCGCAAGGGTCAATCGGTCCCGACTCTACTTGTTCCGGTCGAAATGTTCCCAGGCCGACCCCCGCTCTTTCCCGGGTTTCTTTTTGTTCCAGGTTCTCGCCTACTTCCGTATCACCTGGAACTAAGGCATCCATGAGTGCATCGCCTGTCTCCTTAAGAGTTAACGTGTACGATCCGTCCAGCTTACGGATCGAGGCCGGAAGGTCTTCCGAAGGCTTAGTCCCTCCGGTTTTCAGCCATTTGAAGACGGGTCCCCACGGGTCGCTATCTCCCGCGTCCGTGACGAATTTTCGCCAAGCGCTTCTTCTCGCTCTGAAGCAATGCCTCTTGAACGTGCGCTTACGTCCCATGTAGACAGTACGGATAGCCCGTCTTCTGAACGCAGTTTTTGCATTCCTAAGCTTGACCTTCCAGCGGCCGAGTGCACTCAATTCGCTATCCAGCGCTTCGTTCCACCACGGGGGAGGTCTCCGTCTGGCCTGGGTCCTCTTGGTCATTTTGACCTCACAGGCCATTTCCAGCACTTCGGCGAGTGCTGCCGTGCAAGTTTCAACGTCTGGCGACTCGAGACTTCGCGATTTCGCGTCTCTGCATTCCCTCAGGAACTTCCGGAACTCAGTCCAATTCGTTTTGGTGCAATTATATTTCCTTGCCGTATCCTGGGTCTCGACGCGCACGTCTGCCCTCGTTATTATATTAAAGCTGATCAACGCGTGATCGCTCGACGTAAGGTCGTGAGTGGCCGACCAGTCCGCAACCCTGACGTTGTTACGCGTCAGCGTCACGTCCAGGCAGGCCGACCCCCTGTTCCTAAACGTCGGAGGGTGCCCCGCCCTGTTATGCACTGAGAGGTCCTTCCGACCAATCAAGTCCACGACCATGTCTCCGCGGGCGTCCGAGACCGTGTCGTGCCACACCGATGACCGTGCATTTACGTCCGCGCAGATCAATACGGCACCATTGACTTTGCCTAGAATGTCGTCTAGCTCGTCAACGTATGTCTGGGTCGGCTCACTGTGCTGAAAGTAAGCGGAGACCAACGTCAAGGTAACGTCTCCATAGCTCAGCACGGCCACGGCAAAGTGGCTGGAATCAAATTGTCTAAGAGTCAGGAGTCCTACGGCAGGGTTCACGACGACGATCGCAGCCATGGGCGTGCGACCGGTCGCTATCACCCTAAAGGGGCGCCTATCCAGTAGGTAGACCCCTCTGCCGTCGGTCGCTGGCTCTTGTATCAGGCAGACATCTATTTCGTTCCTGACTAATAGTCTTTCAATTTCATGCATGACAGCTTTACTTCTGGCTGCATTTATTTGATAAATTTTAATTAGCGTCTCCGGTGGCACTTGGCCGACCGTGTTTTCAAGTCTACTGGCGTCAGATGCAGCGCTGACATCTGAGCCAGCCGTTCCTTCTTTATCAAAGTCACCCTCAATTTGAGCTGGCTCCTCCGCGAGGACAGCTAGAGTGGTTTCCGCATCTGCCAAACCACCTGACTCGGTTGGTAAGTCTCCGGGTGCCACATCCCCGGGATCGACAGTCTTTTTTGGGCACTTAGCCCGTTTTCTCAACCTGAGTACTTTCCGTCTCACTCCCTTCCGGGAGCGAGCCGGTGCCCGCACTGGGTCGCAGCTAACAGCTGCGGCCGCAGCCTGGCTTAAGCGGCTTTCTGTCGACGGGCCGCTCAGCACCGTCCAAAGACCTAAATCTTTGACACATGGGTGGTGGGACTCCGCAATCCGATCCCCACCTTCCGAACCGCAGTTCGGCATACACGGAGTAGTTGCGCTTTTCGCTATTTTGTCCATGCGTTTGTGGGATTTAGGGTCTTCTAAGACTGGAGTCGACCACTCTCCAGAATTCTCCCCATATCACCGGGGGAGCCGGTTCGGAGATGCGCCCTCCGCCGGCGTTGAGAGTGTGGTGCGGGGTCCTGAGACCCGAGTAGGCCGCTGCCAGCCTTCCCAGTTCCGCTTCCGTCTGGAACTCGCATGACCGTGTCCTCAATCCCACGATCGGTTTCGCCCATCATCAGTCCCGGTACAACCGAAGCTGGGCTTATCCAGGCGGGCGACCAAGGGTACGGCCTTAAGCGATCGCCCGCCCGACTCCTTTCCCTACGTAGAGTTTACGGGGCCTGGTATATCCCAAGCGTCCTGACTCTTCGCCACCCGGAGATTAGGTGGTGCATAAGTCCTTGAGGTTAGCGGAGACGTGTTACGCCCTACATCACCTGCCTCAAATTTTTACGCAATCTCGATCCCATGGATCTGAAGCTAGGAACGAGCTTCGTTAAGTCTTCCGCGTCACTCGCCTCGTTTCCGCGGGGGGAATGACCAGCAAGTCGCAGGCGACGTGATCCGTCCCCGCGCGTCCGGTTTGCGCGTAATGCTAAGACTTCCCTCGTCACTTCCTCGGGCCCCCGCACGAGCCACCAAGCCGCGCGCGTAAGACGCTGGTCCCATGTGCGCCCCGCCCTCACCGGCAATTCGTTTCGCGTTGACTCGCGTCAACGGGTGCCTCGTTTGGCTAGGCGTAGGCACACCGTCCCAGCCGTCCGGCGGGTGCCTTACCACCCGCGGCTCCATGGCCGTTCACGCGCCCCGGTCGTGTCAAGGTATTTGCGGTGCTTACGAGTCCCGCGAGAGGAAACCCACGCGCCGACCGGCCACCGGACGACCAGCCAGTAGTTTCTTTAACCAGCCAGCCGCCAGCCACCGGCCGGCACGCCAGTCCGTCCCGGTCCTTCGTCGGCATCGCTAAGATGCAGGCCTGCCCGGCGGCACGGGATGTGGTCCCGGGTCGCCGCCCGCTTACGCGGTTTAAGTCTTAGAGCCGTGCAAATTGTGTTTATGCGCTCAATACGGTCAATCCGAGGCCCGCGCCAATCCCCCGAGGCGCACCGCCCGCCCGCCGACCAAAATCGACGAGCCGCGCGGCGCCACGGAGGGACACGGCGCACGCTCTCAGCGCCGCAATCCCACCGGTATTAGGGTTATTTCACACGGGCACGGCCAGCCTCTCGGCCGTCTCCGCGCTCCCTAAACCCGGTTGGGGTTCTCGGTCGGGCTTAGCCATGTTAGGTTCCGCCCATTCTCGACACAGTCCTTATCCGAGCCGGTCCACAACTCCGGTCTCGCCAAGTTGTAATCGATCTCGTGCAACCTCTGCCCCTCTCGATCGTCAAACATTAGCCACCGCAACGCGCCCAGCCGGCGAGCCGGCGCCGATATACCGGCCCACCGCTGCCCGCGTGGCGGCGGCCCTGTCCCGTGCCGCCGGTGTGTCAACGCGGGTCCGCCGCGCCTTTCCCGTTCGAACATCCAGCATGTCATTCCATGATCATAGCCACCGAGTAATCGGATCAGGACAGTGAGTTATCATTGTCGGATTTCTTACGCGGCACCAGAGACGGCGCTAACGCGTCGTAACTGGGGACCGAAGTCTCCGGAACGATGCCATCTGCTCGCTAGTCCGGCGTGACCACTCACTATCGCATCTATGCGGCATGTCCCCTTGGGGGCTTTTACGAATATGCACGATATTTAAGAACACCAAGGCGCGTCAGACCCGCCCGGACGCCCGGGGCCCGACTGACCATCAGAAGGGTCCTTCACGGGGAAGCGAGTCGAGCCACCCGGGACGAGCGCTCCGGCTACCGCCGAAGGTCCGCCGCGACCGGCCCGAGACTTCCCCGAGTAAACCACTCGGTTATCACCCGCTCGCATTTATCCGTCGGCCTGTTCAGACCCGACGTTCTTTCCACGAGGAAGTGCATCAGTCCGACCGCGACGAGCGCCCCGACCACTGTCGGAGGTCCGCCGCGGTCGGCCTTCAACTTCCCCCGGTGAACTCTCTCGTTTGGCTGCATTGTTATGCAAGATTTGGCGTAGCGGTGTATTCGAGTTTGTAAAGAGAAAAACCCGACTAGCGGCCTACGCCGCTAGCCGGGTAGTTCGCACCCGTCCGAAGACGGTTAGAGATGAGCAACTTTCGCCACGTGCAGTCATATGCACGTGTTTCCATCCAGAACCACGGGGAGGTACGCTCGTGTGCTGGCCGGGTTTTCCACGCCCGGCCAGCCGAAACCCCAGCGGCGGACGGGCGACCGAAGTTAATCCGTGCCCGTCCCCCCGGCTGTGGTTTCGCTAGATTGATGATGTTGACAGTCTAAAGGCTTGAAGTGGACTGACCTCATTGTCGAAAGTGTCTGGTATTTATACCCTTTTCGACAATCTAGTCCTGCGCTGGTTGGTCGTGCGGGTCTTCGTTTGGCAGATGAAAATCACACCGTTGTTTGGTCGTTTCTATTTAAAAGGTGTGATTTTCACTTTGCCCTATCAATTTGTTTGGTGGTCTTGAGAAAGACCTTTTTTAAATGTGAGTGGCTTTGTTCCGTAACAATGCAAATAAATCTATTTATGATCATCACTCGAAGGGTGTTAATAATGAGTATCCTCCATTCCTCCCTAATCTCAAGAACTACTGCTAACTTAAATTATATGTTAATTGTCAAACCTACTTAATGTGCATAATTGTGTAGGTTGTAGATTATTTTGAGTAGTCGGGAAATACTGGACTCTATATACAATGTTAGCGCCGCAATTAAACTGGGCTATCGCTGTGCGACGGCATCTGTCGTAATCTGGTCTCCCGTCTCCTCCATCCACCACTTAGCCATGTTGGCTCCAATTATTGTGACACTGATTATTTTTATTTAATTTCTTTGTTTTTGTCTTTTGTGTAATCAATTATTAATTATTATTCGGCCTTTTTGCCTTAATTTATATTCTCATTGTGTTTTTCTCGTTTTATCTGTTCTGCGGCCAACGCCCTTATTATCTGAATTATTATTACTATTATTATTATTATTATTATTATTGTTGCTGTTTTTTGGCGTCGTGCTGCCTGCCGTTGTGTCGTCTTTGATGTTCGCTATTAAAGCGACTCAAAATTGTGTTACGTAAGTTGTTTTTGTTTCCCGCTATTGTAGCGTCTTTGTACCTTGTTTTAGTTTGAGATATATTGTATTGTAAGTCGCATTGAGCGCATATTTAAAACTTATTATTGTCGTGATAAACACACGTCTGAGTTTTTGTGTGTACCTTCATTGTGAAGAAAATAAATTAACTGTTTACACCAAGGCTCATCTCGTAAGTTTATTTATTGTTACCTCACGTCATTCAATTATTGGCCAGTGTATCCCGAATATGGGTGTCGCACTGTCGCTGCTGTCGAGGCCATATTTCCATCAGCGTGTGAGTTCCGTTGCGTAAGTCCGCCAGCACCCACTGTGGGTGTGTGAGAGACCGTCCAGGTCGTCGAGTCCCGCAGTACTGTTCACATCTTCGGCAGACCACCACCGTGACCGGACTTCAATAGTTTAAGTTTTAGTTTTAAGTATTGTCCCTGGTTTTGTGAGCTCTGTGGTCATTGCACCAGACCGGATCGACAACAGAGACCCCCGCCCCATAACTAAACTGAAGCATCCTAAGTCCAAACTCCATTGTCCCGCTACTCGGTGTCGTCGTGTCGTTGCCTATCCGGACGGAATTGAGGCGTAGGCATACCAAGTAGTTTACCCGACCAATACTCGGCGGTCAAGTAGGCAGTGGCTTAGTGTTGCTTGATGCCCAAAATAGTTTGGCGCGTACATACAATGTTATATTATAGTTGGTCTACAATCTTTTGAATGGTTGACCGTTAGTGTGGTTGGTGACAGCTATTAATATTAATGTTAAATTGCAGCATTAGGTCGTCAATAAAATGGTTAACGGGCTGGACTTCCGATTTCACACACAATGACATTCAGCCGTGACTAAAAACATATCTACATAATATATGAATTCATATAAAAGTTGAAGTTTCACACAAAATGTTGAACGTTGTCCCAATAACCTTATCGTAATTGTCTTAATTTTATACTGCAAATAAGACTAAAAATGTAGTAATAAGGGTAAAACGCGAGTTGGGTCCCGAGATATTTGATCCCTTAAAAAAAACACGAGTGTGGTCCGTGTTATCATTTGATAATACTCGAATTGGGTCCGCGGTAATATTGTCAGTGCCGGTCGCACACGCCTTCCACCAGCACTGAATATATTGTATATTATAGTTATTTATCATTATTGTATAGATGTGGCCTATAACTTTCTAGTAAAAAATAATAATGTAGTATGTACTATAATAATAATTTTAAGTTTTATGTTTACAACAGTAAAGTTTAACTTAATAAATGTTTATACAAACCAAAATACTCGTGCAATTTATGACTTAATTATGACTTGGAAAAAATTAAATAAAATTTTTTACTGAGTTAAGTTAATTTTATTTTATATCTTAACTTTAATTTTAATTTATTTCAGTTAATTATTTTCATTAACTTGCCCACCTTTGCATAAAATATTCCAGGACCCAACTAATGTACTCCATAAAGTAAACCGGGACCCAACTCGTGCTGTTTTTGAAATCTGGGACCCAACTCGAGTTTGTCCGTAATAAGTATGAGCTCATCCGTTTCTTTTCTAGCTTTTTGTCACTACTATAAAACTATTTCTAGCAGTAGAGATTAAATGATTTATATAAGAATAATCTTATTACTTATAATATAAATAAAAACAAACATAACAAAAATATATATCAATATAATAGAGATTAGTAAGATTAGTTAGATCTAAAATACTCGTATGTATTATTTATAAGAAGGTATATTACTTTATTATTATATATTTATAATAAGTACATTATACTATATAATATAGACAATACTATTGTGATATTATTGTAGTAAATTTAATGTTAAAAGTTACAAACCATATATTAATCGTAAATCGTAGTTACATTTCGTTACAAAATGCTAATAAAATCTTGTGAAAGTTTAATCTAAGCTAAGGGTAATGGATAAATAAGATAAATTATATCACAATAAAATCAAACCAAATATACTTGTAGTTGTGAATCGCAAAAGGTTATCGAATATTGATTTGCTGTCAACTAAATATTATTTCTAACTTATAATGGTTATGTTGACGATTAATTGTCCATAACTCATTGAAGCTGGACCGAGATGAAAAAGATGTTGTTGTATATGCATGCCTGTGTGTATGTATATAGGTATGTATGTATGTACTACGTATATATTTATATATATAACGCTCAAATGTGTTGACTCAGGATAAAATGACTGTGTGACCGATTCGGTTCTCACGATGGTCTACGTGACCAAAAAGGCTGGGTCAGCACATACTGAAGGCCTCGGACGGACCGTTGCAACGCACCCCGTCTGTTGGTAGGCAGTCGAGTCTGGTCAAAAGAGTGAGTGACACCCGCGTTACTCGGCAGAGCATCTTATAATTTGTATAGCAGAACCTCGTATAGTTTCAATCAGATCCTCTCGTAATATTAGTATTTTAATATTCATTTCTTTAGTGTGTAATTCATTTAAATACTCAGTTCTTTAGTGTTTAAGTCATATCAATATTGATTTATCCAGTTTTAAGTTCATAAATCAGTAATTATAATATAATATATATACCTATAACCAACACCTGTGTTACTTCATTTGACACTAACAACTAAGATAGACCTCACACGACGGTACACCACACTTCAATGTAGTGAAATTACACCATGAATTTGTTTTGCTGGTCTTAAGTATATTTCTAGGTTTGGCTTTGATTTTTTTTTAATGTTATTAGATCGGCCATGTTATACATTATTTTTAATAATACTCGAAAATATGAACGTAGAAATATAATAATTGTCATACAATATAAATATAATATTATGAATGTTCGCATATCGTACGTAATTAATATTTTATATTGTTTCGCTATCAGTATAGGTAGATAAAACCTGCAATGACGAACATCACTAACATTTAAAATTTAATATAATTTATTTATCAATGATTAATTGTATATTATGTATATTTTCTACAGCATCAACAAGTAAGTATATTGTATGTTTATTGTCTTATATAGTTATAGGTAATATATCTTCTTCTGGAATGATTAGATAATTAATCCAAAATTAACTAGGACATATACACTGTTGCTGGTTTTTTCAGAATCGTTTTATCTTTATCGCTGCATTTGATATGATTAATATTACTATGCAACAACGTTTGCATAAGTATAATTAAACTCGACAATGATTAAAATATCTCTAAGTTTAATTTTTAAGCTATTGCATAGCTTTTATCGCAGGTCTGGTGTAGTGACTGAAAAAAAATTTTTCGTAACGACTACCTGCGGGATCCCGTAATCCCCCTCTCTGTCTAACGCGCGGTGAACCGTATTGTCATACCGTGCTATCTGCGGTCGAAGTTCCGCTGTCAGCGGCTATTGTTTGCAGATATATTTCCAAGGAATAATAATGTACCTATAATTAATAATTATACGGTTTATATTATATAATATACATTTATATATTTATATCTGGATAGTGGATATTATGATAAAATTACACAGTGTATGAGACATGCTGCGTTATTGTTTTTTTTTTTTTTTATTATTATTATTTTTATTATTATTCACTTATCTACCAACAAAACAAACTCATTTTGTCAAATTTTGAGATATGCGGTTAATTTAGCGACGATATATAGTTGCTATATACAACGCGTGCAGTGTGCACGCCAGGGTAGTGTTATAATATAATATAATATAAAAAAAAATGGAAAGTGAAGGAAGTGCATCTGGTGCAGAAATATTGCAAGAAAATGTGTAAGTATTTTATAAAAATACATATATACCTAACTTACAGATTATACATATAATATATTATACAGGGTGTCCCACAGAGATCTGACATTTTCTGACAAATGAAATAACTTTTGTTCTAATCAATATTTAAAAAAAATTTCTTTTGAATATAATTCATAGACACTTGCACTACATTTTTAGAATACATTTTTTATTTTATTATTTTTTATTTTTTAATACTGAAAATAAAAAACTTAAAATTGATAAAAATTTTTTTCGAAATATTCAATATAGCCAATTTGTAAATCTGATTTTTAGAAAAAGTTATATGGTAAAAACACTTATTTAAGTAAAATGGCTGATTTTTTACAATTGTTTTAAATATCAATATTTTCATTAAGTAAATTACGATCTAGTTTATGTTAGAAATCTTGTAATTTCAGATAATAATAGTTTTTTTAAAAATATTTTATAAGAACATTTTTAAATAGATAAGTGCATGTTAATATCTAATTAGTTTTTTATTGTATTTATTTTAATAATATGTGACGTATTAACTATAAATTACTATAATTTACCTAACGAGTACACTGTAGAAGGGTCAAAAATACTTGGTGGAAATTCCCATAAATTTCCACTTATCTTGGCTGGCGATTTCAACATCAACTTCACTGATAAAAAATCAGAGCGACTAACAACGTTTCTCTTAGAAAAATTAAATTTACGTATAAATAATGATCCACAAGAATCTACTACAAAATATGGGACCTCCATCGACGCCGTATTTTCCAGATATTTGGAGAATATTAAATCTTAAACTTTTGTTTCATATTTTAGTTATCATAGGCCTATAGTTTCTATGATACAAACTTCTGTATAACTAGAATAATAATAAAACAATTTAAAATATTATCAACTTCTTATTTATTTAATATGCAATAACTTTATCGCGGCAATCCCCGAATGCCACTTGTTTTTTTTTTCAAAAGTGATTAATAACTACAGAAATTCGATTTGTTATTTTTTATTACCTACATAAACAATTTGTAAATCTTATTATGAGAAAAATGTATATTCTAAAAAAATATATCTAAGTCAAATGGATGATATTTAATAACTTTTTAAATAACAATTTTCTTGTTAAGTAAATTACGATCTAGTTTATGTTAGAAACATTATAATAAAAAAAATATAAATTTTTAGTATTTAAAAATGTTCTTTTTTTTAAAAATATTGATTAGAAAAGAAGTTATTTCATTTGTCAGATAACTTTAATCAGTAAAAGGTTAGAAAACATCTGCAACAATCGAAATATTTTTCCCCAAATATCTAGAGTCATTACATTACATAGTATGCTTGTAATCTATTTATGAAAAATATTATGTATCTACATAGTAGAAATTAATTGAACTTTATCATTTACAGATCACCTACGTACGTATTTGTACAGAATTTTTGTTATTTGAAAACATCTGCAACAATCGAAATACTTTTCCCCAAATATCTAGAGTCATTATATTAATCATAGTATGCTTGTAATCTATTTATGAAAAATATTAAGTATCTACATATAGTTAAAAATTAATTGAACGTTATCATTTACAGTCAACACGAGTACGTATTTTTTTTATTTTTTTTATGTAAAGAAGGAACTTAGTTATGTTTTTTAAATGACATTTATCATTAACAATGTTAGATTTTGACAGGAGCGTGGACGTGTTAACGATATAATCTGTTTTGAAACAGTATAAAACTAATTGTATTTGTCACATTGTGATTTAATAAAAAATAAATAGATAGGCAGGTAACGAAAAAAATGTACAATCTATATTAAAAACTACGTACCTTCATTACAATTAATAAAATGGTACTTTTCGGTTATCGTACCCCAACTAACCTAACCGACTGCGGCGGCGTTCGGGATATACCGATTCCGTTCTCGTACCCCATTATATTTATCTCAATATTGTCAAGTTTCATTGCCATACGAATAAATAAATAATTGCCAAAAATATAATTTATTTTAATAAAATAATATAATATTAAATTATATGACTACAAAGAAATTATAATAAAATATGAATACCAATAAAGTATAATAAAACATCAATACAAAAAAAAATTATAATAAAGTATTAATACCAATATAATATGAATACCAAAATAATTATTGTAAATAAAAAATATTTTTGTGATGGAAGCATTGAGATAAATATAATGGGGTACGATGGTGGAATCGGTATCTCCCGACCGCCGCCGCAGTTGGCCGGTCGACCGTTGGGGGTACGATAACCGAAAAGTACCAATACAATTTAAAATATATTTAGAATCTGAGCGGAGCGATGAATGTATTGATTTTATTTTTAATTTTAACACATGATGTGTGTTTTTATTTTATTTTATTTTTTGTGTCTGTCATCACGTTTTGACCCACACTACAAAATTAGATTTTTAAAATATTGTGTAAATATTTTTTGCGAACATAAAAAATTTTATTTAGATTGTCAGAATGTTTTAAAATATTTTAAAAACATTTAAAAAATATTTTTGGCAGGACATAAAATGTTTCCACAATATTGAATACATATATATATTTTCAAAACATTATAATATTTACACAATATTGTAGATGTATATTAACACAATATTGTTGCTACCTATATACTGTCAGTCACAATACTGTTGTTATATTATGTATCTACAATGTTTGATTTGTGTATTTTTTTTTTAAATATTTGGTTATAACTTATAATATCTATGAAAAAAAATATAAAGAATCTGTTATTATAATATAATTTGATACATAAAAAAAGGCGGGTAAGTGGGTATCGCTCGGCATTTAGTGGTGGGGTGGACCTCTGACAAGGGTAGGTTAAATTTGTATGCAATGATAGGTACGAAAAACGATTCTGAACGGAGATGGTATATCTGTCTAGGGTATATTATAGATTATTAAAAATTTTCAAATCTTAGATTTAAAAAGAAAATTTTTTATGAATTTCTAGCTTAAAATAATTTGTGAATTTTCGTGATTTTTACGTATTTCGTCAAAATTCAAACTTTGAATGCTTTTAAAAAAAAATCATGCCTATAAATTTATTTTATTTTTCAACTGCTATTGTAAAAATATGATAGGAGCCTTGTATTCAATTTTCAAATCTTAGATCTAAAAACAAAAACTTTTATGAATTTCTATCAAAGATAATTTTAAAATTGCCGTAATTTTTACGTATTAAGTTAATATTTGAACTTTAAATGCTAATAAAAAAAAATTGTGCCTATGTATTCTTATAATTTTTTAATCACTATAAGAATAATTTATGAGGAACTTTGTATTAAATTTTCAAGTATTTGATAGGGCCAAAAAATTTTATCGACACTTCAAAAAAAATTTTCAGAAAAATTTAAAATTTCAGTTGTCTATAAATTCCTCAAAAAAAGTCAAAATATTTTGAAAATTAAATCATGTGAAGAAAATGCCAATCTCAATAACTGGTAAATTTTTCAAGTATCTACGACTTATACTTTTTGAATAATAACAAATGTTTAAAATCGTTTGAGGATAAATCGTTATCGTAACGTTAACTATTTCGTAAAAATTTAAAATTCAAATGCACTTAAATTTTTCCTATAATGATGCTTCGAATCTTCTCTGTAGCTACTTGAAGGAAAACTTAGTGTCGTATTTTTAATCCTTAGTTATAAACGCAAAAATTTTTATGATTTTTCAACTTCAAAATTACTTGCAAATTTTTGCGTTTTCGATAGATTTCGTAAAATTTTGAACTATAAACGCTTATTAAAAAAAATTGTGACTTACGATTTTTAATTTTTTTAAGCTACAATAAGAACAACTCATAAGAAACCTTGTATTAAATTTTCATGTTTTTTTGGTTGTCCAACATTTTTTTACCGACACTTAAAAAAATTTCAGTGGTCTATAAATAACTCAAAAAAAGTCAAAAATTTTTGAAAATTAAACTGTATATAGAGAACACTAACATAAACATTTGGTGAAAATTTCAAGTATTTAAAGTGATTATTTTTTGAATTACAACCATATAAAAAAATCGATTTGGTCGAAAACTGATTTTGCGTAAAAATTCCCGTTTTTCTATCATTTTTTTTTTGTTTTTCTCGATTTTTTTGAAAAATGTTGGAAAATGTTTACTTTTGACCTCTATAATGCGCCAAGGATCTTCAATTTTACATCGGAAACCACCCCCAAAGTTTGAAATCGAAGCATTATTTCGACTAGTTATGCTGTACACAGACACAAAAAAAAAAAAAAAACACACACATCATTGTAAAATCAATACATTCATCACTTCGTTCAGAATCTAATATAACAGACGATATTACCACAAATATTTTTTAATCAATAAAATATTATAAACTCGATGCATTTTATTTCATTTATCATTATTTGTTAAATTAATTTAATTTATATTTAATTTTAAATGTATTATTTTAGTATGTTTTACAAGAAGGGTTATTTAAATACATTATACCCTATTAACATAATATAGAAAGGAAAAATTAAGTAGTCAGGTTAAAAAAAAATATCATGATATTAATCATTAGAGTATTGATATATTTATGGTAGTAATAAATAACAATGACTGAATAATAATAATGTATTTATGATTATTCGGTTGAAATTTTGTTTTTTTGTCGTTTTGTGGCTTGGGCCATCCAATTTTTAATGGGTTTTTCTATTTCTGAATTGGCGACATAGCTGTATTTTTTTATTGAACGTAATGCTTCTAAAAATTATAAATTTTAAAAATTAAAAATCATAAAATGGCTTTTATCTATAATATATACAATAAAAAATGTATATAAAAATGTATGATTGTAAATTTGATTTTCATAACAGTATTTTCAAACTTAATAAATACATTTTTATAAAATATAAATTTAGGTAATATTAATTTTAACTTAACAAATAATATAACAGAGCAACATTGTAATGTAGAAAACTGATTTTTCCCTTTGAAACCAATGAAGGAATAATTCATTAAAAAGGAATCATTGAACATCATTTGCATCATTTTCCTGATGGTGTCTGCTAAAGTGTTACTTGAAAAACAAGACAATGTTCTGATCTTTAAAAATATACATACATAAATTCATAAATATTTCTCATTTGAATGGATATTGATTATCATTATTGTGACAAGGGCTCCAGTTATAGAATGGAATATTAATATAAAAAACAAAGTTTAATACATTTTCTTTAGACATAACCTCAATACTTAATACCTTAAGTATTATTAATACATAGCTATTGGGGCTATTATCTATCATAATAAATGTATTAAGGTTAGTCCATACATAAAATATTAGTCATCTTAAACGTCATTATCATTATTAATTGAGATAAGTGATACATTTATTATCTGTGTAATATCAAAAATGTTTTTTATTAATTAGAAATAGGAAAAATCTTTTACTTTCATTATGGTATTAATTATACTTAGAGATGTTAAAATAAGGTATTTATTTATTTTTGTTGTGTATAATACCATTAATACCGTATTATACCGGTATTATACCAGTATTATACCATATAGAACCTTGCAGTGCCTTAAATTATAGGAAATTTAACAAAGGTTATAACCCCATTGTAAATTATGAAATATGAACTATTTTAAAATGGATTAATTGAAAAAATGACTAGAAGGTCAGAAAACATTTACAAAAACACATAACACAAGAATTATTTTAGACCTAATTCACCAAATTAATATTTAGTCATGCTACCATGATGGTACCATATTACGAGATAATATCTCCATTATAATATTTGAGTTACTAAAAGTGGTTAAGATATGTTCAGAAAGATTACCCAACGGGTAAACATGTTACAATAATAAATGATAATAGTTTTTAATTTAAATCCACAGATTAATAATAATAAATCTTAAATATAATTGTGGTAATAACTAAAAATAACACCTTAATTTTTATTTATTTTTATACCGTATGTTAGAATAATTTTTTATACCTTGCGTATAATACCTTATAATATAATACAGTTTTATACCACTGCATAATAAAAACTTACATCTGTAATTATACTAGATTAAATGTTGTTAATATGATTTTAGAAAATTTCTCATAGATCTGATACTGTTCGATCTTTTCGTTCATTTAAACCAGCCACTGTTTGGCGGCAAGTGGTGACCACGCTCGCCCACTCGCAATGTTGGCATGCCTGATGCACTCGTCACCTTGGTTCGGGTAACGATGCGTCGGCCGACGCCGCCGTGCTGCGGTGTGTGTGTGCGTGCTCTGGGCTCTGGGGGATCTATCCCCCTAATCCTCCCTTGATTACACCCCTGTGATATACGCGTCTATACAGTACTACCCACACAGCAATTTGAAAATATAAATATTTTCACAATATTTGAATTAGGTTATACTTCAAATTTATATACAGAATTCTGCAGTATACACAATATACAATAATTATAATTTATTATCCATTGCAAAGGGTCTGGTGCACGAAACTAGTAAATAGGTACGAACAACATATTATAATATAATATGACACAATTTTGGTTTAACCTTACAATATTGTTACTAGTTATAGTATATTATTAATGCACTATTAAACCATCATATTATTATGAACCCTCTGCCCAAACCGCTTCGCCCTTGATGTTTAATGAAAATGCGTATTTTTAATTTTTGATACACTACGTTTTGAAAACGTTACAATTATATTTAATTTCAAATATATGGTCTTCAAATATTTTACTGATGTTTGATGAAAAATGTATTTCTAATGTTTGATAAGTAACGTTTTGTAAATATTTAAATTATATTTAATTTCAAATATAAGGTCTCCAAATATTTTGGAGATAATTCAACAATATTCTCAACCAAATATTTAACCAGGAAACCTTCTTCAAATATTTTGAAAATATTAATGTTTTCAATTTGCTGTATGTGGGGGGGGGGGGGGGGGCAGTGAAAGTGCTTTGATTTATGACTTCAGTACCTCGTTCGATCAGAAAGTGAATCTAGTTGGAACTTTGGGGGTCAAAAGTAAAAAATTCTTAATACTGTTCTAAATAATCGAGAAAAACAAACTAAAAATTAAGAGAAAAATGGGAAATTTTACGCACACTCATTTTTCGACAAAATCGATTTTGGTTTTTGATGTAATTTTAAAACAAATGACCATAGACACATGAAATTTTCACCGAATGTTTATATAAGTATATTCTATCCACCATGCAATTTTCGACTTAAGTTGAACTATTCATAGGTATATGCAATTTTCGATCATTATTAGTTTTTTTTTAAATTAATATTGATTAAAATTTATTTGTTAGGTAGAAAAGCTTGAAAATTTAATAAATGGCTTCTAACACATTGTAACAATAGTAGTTAAAAAATATTAAAAATACGTAGGCACGAATTTTTTTTATAAGCATTTAAAGTTCAAATTTTGACTAAATGCATACAAATTACGGCAATGTTCAAATTATCTTAGATAGAAATCCATAAAAGTTTTTCTTTTTAATTCTAAGATTTGAAAATTTAATACAAGGCTCCTGACATATTTTTGCAATAGCAGTTGAAAAATAAAAGAAATACATACTCACAATTTTTTGTTTATAAGCATTCAAAGTTTGAATTTTGACAACATATTATGTAAAAATCACGAAAATTCGTAAATTATTTTATGCTAGAAATTCATAAAAAATTTTCCTTTTATTTCTAAGATTTGAAAATTTAATACAATATTCTTTACAAGTTTTTAAATCTTTATCTTTATCTCTAAATTATAGATTGACAATGATGTTACTATAATTTATTTTAATGCATTTTTCTTGAAGATATCGAGAATATATAGATAGCGGTTTGAACCAAGTTCGATTTATATCAAGTGTCATATGCAATCCGCCAAAAACAAGTGGCAAGAAATCTTTTATAAATAACTAAACCATTATAGTTATGCCCGTAACTTGTATAAGAATAATTAAACTATCATCAATTTTCGTTTTAGTACTGTTTTATTTCTCATGTTTTCATTATCGTAGGCTATACTTTATATAAATATATCCACCTTGCTTAAACCCATTGATATTAAACATATAGATACGGCATTCCTTTATACATTCTCCTAATTGAAATAGAAAATATTTGTTTCAAAATAGAATTTGTGACAATATTTAAATATAATATATCCTAGACTGACAAATAATCTCCGTTCAGAATCGTTTTTTGTATACAATATTACCTATCATTGCATTCAAATTTAATCCCATCCATTACAGTAACCTAATGTACAGCAGAGCGACATCCACGACTTACCCGATTTTTTATCTTGTTAGCGTTAAGAACAATATTCAAAATTCATTTTATTATACTACTAATGACCTATACAATAATAAAATTGTAAAATGTATTCGCTGTGTCTATATCCCCGATAACTATGATTGCGTTCGGGAGAAATGCTCGTGATAACAATATAACAATGATAATGCGATAATTATTTTACATCATTCTTAATTATATTATATTAAAATCATAGAATCATAATATTACAAAATTCATTCAAATATATACGTTTTATTTAGAAATCATATCATAATTATTATTTATATTATATAAGTAGTATATATTTGTATGTTTACAGCCAGCTTTTCCACGGTAAAAATTTTTTTTCAAGGGGAAAATTCTTCCTTGGAGCACACTGATTTACCGCGTAACACAATACGGTGATTAAACAAGATTGTCCACCTCTACTATTTTTTCCCTTTTTTTTTAAATTTTTTCAATCAAATATCGGTAATTTTTATAAAAATTATATTTCAAGTAAAGAACACAAATTATTTAATAAACTTTTTTATTTTGTTCAATAAAATTACACAAGTTTTCTTACTTCTCTAGTAAAAGGTACATATTCTACAATACGATCATGAATTAATAAACAATAAGCAGTTACACCTGTAAGGGATTCCGATGCTTCAATTTCCTATTGAACATCCACTGCTGAGGCTGTTGCCGAATCACTCTGTTTTGAAGTATCAATAACTATGATGGGTGCGTTCGATATAAAAGTAGATGGACTCAATATAGGGTTCCGTATACTTTTTTCATAGTACGATTCTTGAAATGATGTATACATATCATATAATAATGTAAAATTATTTTTTGAAAAATCTAAATTCAAATTATCATACGGATATGCAATCGAGTTTAGAAACACTTTAACGTTCGTTAGATTACAATGGTCGAATATACTACAATCTTTTGTTATTGTATTTTTACGACCTTTTTGTAATCCAATTATAATAAATCGTGGTTTTTTTAATTTTGAAGCGGTTTTCAAGTTCCATACTACTTTTTTAGTAGTTCCGAGTTCAGGATATTCAAAAGTTTCGAAAGATCTAAAAGGAATAAACAAACTTTTTTCTTTTTCTACAAGTTTCAATAACTTTAACCTTTCTTCATCATCAACAGTAATATGCGGATCCTTCCAGACTATTTTATTTAATACAACTTTACCTAAAGCAGCAACTACATCACTTTTAAGGCTTAACGCATTTAAATCAGTATAAATTCGAGTTAATATTAATTCCAATCTTGAATTTACTAATATTTTTTTATAATCTTCAAACAGACCTAACCAATATTTCAATGGGATGCAATCACTGAATTCACCTTAATCGTTTGTTGATTGTGTTCCATTTTTTAAATTCTTATTTTTTTATTTTTCAACGTCAATTTTTTTACTTTATTTGATGTTACCGGTACCACTTTAGTCTTATGACTAGTTGAACTGATCCGAAGTAGCGGATTTATATTGAATTTTAATCCCATATCAAGATCCGTAATGTTTAATATGTAACACGATTGTCAATGCCTCACCAAAATTATCAATCGGATTATGATCTTGATCAACTAGCTGAACGGTTATCGAATAAATATTTGTTTTATTCAATTTGTAATTTACTAAATTTAGCGGTGACTGAATTACTTTAGATCCTGTCCTTCCACTCGGGAAAAACTCGTAAATCGAATGACTTTGAAGATGGTTGCTGAATGATCCTTGAGCTATATTACACAATACTTTTATAGAATTAATTGTGTTTAAATTTACTGCTTTTTCCGATCGATGAATTGCATACACTGGTTTATATTGTCTTTTTTCAAAATCGAATACAGGTGCCATACTATATGGAATCTCAAAGTGTAGTATCCCATTACATTTTATATACGATCTGAAATCATTAGGATCAACCGAAATGTTGAATGTTAATTTGGTTAAGTTTTCACTATTATAGGCATCTATTTGCTTCTTAATTCGTTGATTAATATCTTCAATTTCATAACATCCCTCTTCCAATTTAATATGACACATCATAGGCATCATATCATTATTGTTTTCATCGTCAACTATTTCTATAGAAAATGTATTATTATTTTCATTAATATTTGGAAATGAATTAAATAACTGTAAACATAACAAAGCTATTTCTGAGTCCTCGTAAAGGTTTATAGACGGAAAATAATTTACAGATAATATGGTAGCATTCCCAGTTAAACTTAAAGTAACTGACTCATACATTACAAAATCTAAGATATAAATTTAATAATGAGATCCGTGACGTTTAATATGTAGAACAACTATCAATGTCTCGTTAAAATCGTCAATTGGGTTATTGTTTTGGTCAACTAACTGAACAGTTATTGAATTAATATCTGTTTTGTTTAATCTGTAATATATAAGGTTTGGCGGAGATTGAACAACCTTTGTTCCTGTTCTCCCAATCGGGAAAAACTCATATATCGAATGACTTTGAAGTTGGTTATTGAATGACCCATGTGCTATATTACACAATACTTTTATAGAATTAATCGTGTTTAAATTGGCCGCTTTATCCGATCGACGATCTTCATGAAACGGTCCATATTGTATCTTTTTAAACCCAAAAACAGGTGCTATACTAAATGGAATATCGAACCTAAGTAGTCCATTGCATTTTATATACGTTCTAAAATCAACAGGATCAATACGTACACTGAATGTTATCTGTGTTCCATAGTCTTTATTAACTCGTAGTAACTCTTTTGCAATATAATTGTTAATATCTTCTATTTCATAGCATCCATCTTTGAAACTAAATTCAAAACTGCAATATTTTATGTTATGTTTCTTTGAAGGAATAACTTCTATTTTCGGTCGGTTATTAATTGGATTTATAATATTTGGAAACGAATTGAACGTTTGCAAAGATAACAAAGCTATTTCTGAATCCTCGTAAACGTTTTTATTTATTTATTTTTTTTTTGGGGGGTTTTTTCCGGCCTTCAAGACCATCCCGCAAAACAAATTTCCCTCCAATTTATTCTATCCTCCGCCATTTCTCACCAGTTTTCTCCTGGATCAACCTCTTTAAGATCTTTCCTCACGCAATCTTCCTATCTTAGGCGTGGTCTACCTAGTGGTCTCTTTCCTTTCGGTTCTTCCCTGATTACTGTGTTAATCATAGCGTCTTTTTTCCTCCAGGCGTGGCCTGCCCACAACAGTCTTCTTTTTTTGATTTCGTTTGAAATACATGGTCTCTAAAACAAGTTCTGTAGTTCTTCATTGGTTTGAATTCTCCACTCTTGAGTTCTTGAGTCGAAACAAGGTCCGTATATACGTCTTAAAATTTTTCTTTCAAATGTGTCTAGTTTCTTAATTCCTCTATTTTTCTTGGTGCCCATGTTTCTGACCCATATAGGACGACAGGGCGTATAATGTCATGTATATCTTTATTTTTAAGTTCAAAGATACTGATCTCGATTTTAACAGGGTTCCCACACCAAAATAGCAGTTATTGACCAGTTGCATTCTTTTGGAAATATCTACTTTTAACTCATTGTCCTGAGTTAAGAGGACACCTAAGTATTTAAATTGTGGAACTCTTTCGAATATATGTCAGTAGTATAGGGGGCACTTGAGCACACTTTTCCTAAAAATATCAGTAAAAGATCACAAGATTGATTTTAATCAGAAAATCATCACAAACAGTAAACTTTATCAGAAACGCTCGCTTAATCAGAAATAGAACACAAAATGAAATAAAACATAAAAAGATCAGTAAACTGTAATTAATCAGAAATAGAAACAAAAAATGAAATAAAACATAAAAAAGATCAGTAAACTGTAATTAAACATAAAAAGATCAGTAAACTGTAATTAAACATAAAAAGATCAGTAAACTGTAATTAAACATAAAAAGATCAGTAAAATTGATTAAATCACAAATAGATCACAAAATGAAATAAAATCCTCAAATGCAAAATCTTTCAAAAGAAAATTGAATATGTTATTTAAAAAAAAAAATAAAAATAAAAATTATAATAAACAATGGCAAACATAAATTCTATAAGAATATTAGAAAATATGAAAGTCTCTGAGCTTAAGTCAATAGCAAAAGAGAATAAACTTAAGGGATATAGTACCCTTAAAAAAATTGATCTTAAATCAAAAATTAGGATAGGTCATACAATTCGTGATTTAAAAATCTCTGAGCTTAAGTCATTAGCAAGAGATTATGATATAAGATCAATTTACAAACTTAATAAAGAAAATTTAATAACAAGTATCATAAATAAAAGAAAGCAACAACCTTTTCGTAAATTTAAAGGAGATATTTTCAAGACTGATAATAGTTCATTAAACAATAATCCGTTTCAGAAGTTAGAAAAAACATTTTTCACCGAAGAAAATTATTTTAATAGTTCATTAGAAAAAACACCAGAGGTTTTTGAGTTGATAGATGTAATTCAATTGAATAAACAAGTGCAAAAGAAATTTAAGATACATGAAGCTGAATAGAGAAACTTTAATAAAAGATCTTAAACTAAGTAATACAAAATACAAAATTGATTATACACATAAAGCTCTAGAGGAGATGTTAAACCTTGTCCAAAAAAATTCAAATTACGAAAAAGGTGATCAAATAAATATTATAGTAATGAATCCAAATTTAAATAACACTATATCTACTGGAATGAAATCTGACAATTTTTTATCAAACTTAAAAAAAAAAAATTGGTAACATATTAACTTCAGCTGAAACAATTGATATCACAGAAACTACTTTTCAAGTTCAATTAGTAAAAATACCAAGGGGTTCAAATCGAACTAAAATAATAAATTTATCAGAAAATATAAAAACGAAAAATAGTATTATTCAGATTAAGAACAATGATAATTCATGTTGTCCCAGAGCTATTGTTGTTGCATTATCTACTCAAACAAATAATATTTTAGGATATGAATTTGATTCCAATAAAATTAAACAATTAAATATGGATAGAAAAATTCAAAAAGATTTAGCATTAGAATTATGTAATATGTTAACAGAATATAACGAAGAAGGTTTTACATTGAATGATATTAAGAATGTGGAACTTGCACTAGATATACAAATAAATGTTATTTGTGCTGAAAATTTAAATACTTTAATTTATAAGGGCGATGATAAAGAAACTAAAATGTATTTCTATAAAAATGGTAATCATTTTGATGTTATTACATCAGCTAAAGGATTCTACGGATCGTCTTATTATTGTGAAAAGTGTGATAAACCATATAAAAATAAAGATAAACATAAATGTGTTAAAGAATACAATGTATGTAAATTATGTACAGATTTTGGTAAGAGATTTGAACATTTATGTAGTACGAAAAATAGAATATATTGTGAAAAATGTAATAGATATTGTTTTAATCAAGAATGTTTAGATAATCATAATTAAATATGTGAATATGTTTACAAATGTATTGAATGTAATAAAATAGAATTAAGAAATAAGGAACATTTATGTGGATATAGTGAATGTAGAAATTGTAAACAAGAAGTGAAAATAAATGAACACCAATGTTATATGCAACCTAGAATATCAAAAGGAGGTAAATGTATTGATCGTGATGATTGTTATAAATGTTATAAAGGTAGTAAAAAATATCAAGATTGTACTTACACAGAAAAATATATGTTTTTTGATTATGAAGCTCAACAAGAAACAGGAACTCATATCGCAAATAAAATTCAGTAGATATAAAAACAATAAGAAATAATTTGACTGTTATAATTGTTTTTAATCAGTCAAATTATTATATTGAAAAAATATGGTCCGATTTTATTAGCAAAATTATACCATTAGACAAATTTAAACACATTTTTAGAACTTATTGTAAAACATATGATAAAAAAAATAAAATAAAAACATATGGTTTCATAACAATAGACATAATAAAAAATTTTATTTATGACAATAAAGGTAATGATATTTTAAGTATTGATGAACCATGAAAATTATTTTTTATGTAATAAATGGATATCAAACAAATTCAAAATGAATTAAAAAATAAAATTAAAAAAAATATAACATTTGAAGACCAAAACAATTCCAAGGTCGGAAATAACTTAGAAAACGAAACAGAAAAAATGAAACAATTAATTCATCTTCGACAAAATTTACAAAAAACTTTTAAAAAATCAGATTTAGAACAATCCAAAAAAAATTTAAATTTTATAAAAAAAGATGAAGATGAAGGTGACAACAATAACGCGTCCCCTATTCGGGGACACGTTGAATATACACAAAAAGAAATCCAAAAAATAATTAATCTTAAAAAAAATTTACAAAATAACTATAGAAAAACAGTTTTAAACGATAAATATACATCAGAAGAAAAAGTAAAACATTATGAACCAATATTAAAAGCCTTATCAAATGTTGAATCATCTGTTAATGATGTTAAAGAGGTTGCTATTAAAACCGATAATGATATTCAAAAGATGATAATACCTACTCCTTATAAACCTCGTAATCCAGAATTATTACGACTAACAGAAGATCAAGATAATATGAAAACACCTAAAAGTTCTCCACGAATAACAACAAATAAATCTCCTATGCCTAAAAATATAATAATATTAGGTGAAAATGCGCAAAAATATTTACCAACTTTACTAAATGAAGCTAAAGGTGTTAATCCATTTGGAATATATCATATAAGTAAAATTGATGTATTCATGATCGGAAAATACCCTATAATATTTGACTTTGATGATATAATTTTCAATGGAAAAAAACATATACTAACCCCAGGTATGTGGAGATTGTTAACTCATACAGATGTTACAAAACCAGAATTTTATACAAAAGAAGATTTTGAAAATTATGAAAAAATATTAATTGAAACAGATTCAATATACCAAAATAATGATATTAACACAGGAAAACCTAAATCAAGTGGAAGTGCTAAATATAATGAAATGATTAAACCTATTTGGGAAAAAATTAAACTAACATCAATAAAAACTAAAGAAAGTAAACCAAAAACATCAAAAAAAGATAAATCACCAACACTGAAAGAATCACAAAGTTTACCCAAAGGTGAAGGTTTAATAAAATATACAAATAATCCTATTGAATTTATTTATATCGATAATATAATAAAAATAATTGACAGACTATATTTTATATTAGCTGAAGAAATAGCGGGAAATTATGGTTTTCATAATGAAAAACTTGGTATTGTTCATTTGTTTAAACGAAACATGGAAACACTGATTGATACTCCCAAAAAAGGTGTTGAATATTTACTACAATCTTTGTTAAATTTACCAAAAGAAACAACAAATAAGTTAGAATATAATATTAAACAATTAATTGACAGACTGCATGTTATATCATCTGCAGAAAGATCGGGAAAAAACACTTATCACGATGAAAAACTTGAAATTCTTAATTTTTGTATTAAAAAAATAGAAAAGATAATTGATATTCCCGTTAAAGGTGTAGAATACTTAATGTCGTATATTTCACATTTACCAAAGGATATTATAAAAGGTTCAGGGTTTTTTAATGATTTTTTAAATTGTTCAAAATTACCTCCGATACATTGGCCTGGATATAATTATCTAGAACCATTTACAAATTTAGATGAAAATATTCCCCCGATTAACAAGTTAGACGAATATGCAAGAGAACATGATTATTTTTATAAAGATCATAAAGATACTAAAACAAGACATATCGCTTAAAAAAATTTACAACAAAAAGCAATGGAAAGATTTTATGCTTCTGATAGTTCTTTGAATGAAAAAATTGCTGCTTTGACAACTGCAAATGTAATGAAAACAAAAAGATATTTAGGAATGAATTTAATATTTGAATAAAATTTAACATTTTTTTAAATAAATATTTTGTATAATAAAATGCATTTTAAATTAACTGAAAACCATAAAAAAAAGTTGGCTGAAGCTCATAAAAAAAATTCTAATGCAACAATTCATATTGCTAGTGATAAAATATATAAAGGAGAAAATAAATATTATTTAGATCAAAATCAAATAGATAAATTAAAAAATGCCAAGAAAAAAAATTCTGGAGTAAGGTTGGAGATTACACCGAAGCAAATTAAAGGTGGATTTTTACCATTAATTTTACCTTTTCTAGAAGCTGCAGCAGTAGCTACTCCAGCTTTAATTACAATGTATGATAGTTATAAAGATAGAAAACATAAGAAAAAAATAGAAAAGGAAATAATTCGACACAATAAAGAAATGGAAAAAAATAAAGGTTCTGGATTGAAGACAAATAAAAAAAAAAAATCGAAGAAATGATTAATTTCGATATATCAACATTTAGAAAAAACATTAAAAATTATCCAGATTGTTATACAACTTTTTGGAGTAAAGTTAAAAATATAAATATCGAACCGTTAATTAATTTTGATATAATAAAATTTGGAAATAATATAAAAAATTTTAGAGGTTGTTTCATGATAAATGAATTACCTAAAAAACCTTGGTTAAATGAATGTGGGATATTTAATTTAAATAATTCTACTCAAAATGGTTCTCATTGGGTTGCATGGAAAAAAAAAAATATATATATTTTGATTCATTTTCGAGTACTCCTCCTCCTGAAATTTTAAATTATTTAGGTGTTGATAATCTGTGGTATAACAAAGACCAGTTTCAAAACTATGATGATCCTCCTATATGTGGACATTTATGTTTAGAATTTATTGACAATTATAAAAAATTTATTTAAATATAATATATTAAGATATTTTTAATAGAAATATTTCTATTAAAAAAATGATGATTATTAAAATGTTACACATACTTAAAGTAATTGTATTTCACGTTCTTTGATTTGATTTTCTAACAGTTTAAAAAATGCACAATCGTTATATTTTCCATTTCTATTATTTATATCACATTTCAATATTTTCTAATATTGAAATGTTGCATTTAAATTTTCAATTATTAATATCATAAGTTCTATGAAAAATATTTTAATAATTATTGCATTTCAATTGTCTGATCTTTTTGCACATTGTTTTCTTTGTGATCTTTTTATTTTTAATTACAGTTTACTGATCTTTTTATGTTTAATTACAGTTTACTGATCTTTTTATGTTTAATTACATTTTACTTTTATTTTTATGTTTAATTACAGTTTACTGATCTTTTTATGTTTTATTTCATTTTTTGTTTCTATTTCTGATTAATTACAGTTTACTGATCTTTTTATGTTTTTTTTCATTTTGTGTTCTATTTCTGATTAAGCGAGCGTTTCTGATAAAGTTTACTGTTTGTGATGGTTTTCTGATTAAAATCAATCTTGTGATCTTTTACTGATATTTTTAGGAAAAGTGTGCTCAAGTGCCCCCTATACTACTTATGTCCATCTACATTCATACTCTCCCCGTGACGATACGTCCTGTCTTTTCTGTTTAGTTTCATATATTCTGTCTTTTTATCATTTATTCTGAGACCAACTTTATTCGCCGCATCCATAAGTTTTTTACAATGTATTTTTACTATTTCGATATTGTCTCCTAAGTTGGCAATATCGTCGGCATATGCTAGCAGAATTATCTTTGACTGTCCTAAAGTGTTACACCTTCTGATATGTTCATATCTCTGACAACCTTTTCCAGAACTAGGTTAAAAAGTATTGGAGATAATGCATCCCCTTGCCTTAAACCAGAAGTTACTTTGAACGGTTTAGATGTAGAGTTCGCTATTTTTATTTCAGAATTTTCCATTGTCGCTTTAATCAGGTTAATTAACTTTTTTGGCATATCGAACTCTTTTAATATCTTAAATAGTGTTGGTCTATGTATGGAATCGTATGCTTTCTCAAAGTCTACAAACAAAGTATATACCTCCTTAGCAAATTCCCACATTTTCTGAAATATCTGCCTTATAGTAAATATTTGGTCTGTGGTGGATCTATTTGGTCTAAAACCTCCTTTCTGTTCTCCCTCGTAAACGTTTAGAGATGGAAAATAATTTGCAGTCAATTCAGTCGATTTTCCAGTTAAAGTTAGTGTAATAGATTCATGCATTGTAAAAATTCAAGACATAAATGCCCACAGTTGAATGTATTGAAGTCTTGATAGTTAGAATAGTTATAAACTATTTTAAACTTTTTAAAATAACGTTGTAATTCAATTGGTGGAGGTAAATCACCAAAGCTATCAAAATATATGACTTTATCTTTATTTTTATGAAACGCTACCCAATGGCTCCCGTCGCCTGAAGATATGTCCAAGTTTAATATACCACATTCATTTACATACGATTTTTTAGGTAAGTTATCACGTGAAAACACTCCACGGAAATGATTGATTTTCAACTTAGTTATACATTTTATAATATCTTCTGACGAAAGTGGTCTGTCAGGTAGCGTATTTAACAGTTTTTTTCCATACCTTGTTTTTGTTTAAATTTAGACCACTACCTTTTTTTCTTTTTGAATTTTGAATTGCATTATACACACTAGCACCTCCAGACATTAAGCTACCAAGTGCTGACAATCCCGCAAATATAGGTATTAAGGGGATTACACCTCCTGTTTGTCTCGGTGGTAAAATCAGTCTTTTGCTACCATTTTTTTTCTTAGACATTCTTTTTTTCTTTACTGCTATCATGAGATTTTTTATTTTTGTAGCACGTTTCATTTTATAACCCATTCCTATTTTTCTTTTAGCTTTCATCACGTTTGTTACCGCGTACGCTACCAATTTCTCTTTTCTAGGAGTGTCTTTTGCTTTAAATCTTTCCCAGGCACGGTTTTCTAACACTTTATAAGCTTTATGTCCATCGTCTAAATTTTTACTCGCTGCATACACAATATCGTGATCACGACAATCAGCGTCTAATGGGTTTATTCCTATGTCACCACGATATAATCTTTTTTTTAATTTTGTACCTGGCCCACAAAACTGATAACCTGGAACATGGGATTCAAACGGAAGACTATTTGTAAGAGAGTTTACAATACCTTTACCAGTCTTTTTCGATTTACACTTCCGAGTTGAACGCATCATCAATAACTGAATATAAAATAAAAATCTTTGAGTATTTATAAGAAAATGGATTTAATTGAACAGAAAGATAAATTAGAAATAATAAACGTAGATGTACAAATATCGAAAAAACCATCAAGACATGGTTCGTTATTACCTGATACTATACGTGCTATATTAGTTGGTCCTAGTGGATCGGGTAAAACAAATATAATGTACAATCTAATCACACATGAAAACGGGTTAAGATTTGAAAATATTTATTTATACTCTAAAACCTCTAATCAAGAAAAATATGTTTTGTTAAAAAAAATAATGGATGATATACAAGGTGCTAATTTGTTCATATTTACAAACGCAGTTATAAAACCAAACTTAACCAAGAAAAATTCTATTATAATTTTTGATGATGTAATATGTGATTCACAGTCTGTTATTAGAGAACACTTTAGCATCTGTAGACATTCAGGTGCTAGCTCTGTATTTTATTTAGCACAAACATATTCTAAAATACCAAAACAGTTGGTAAGAGATAACTCAAACTTTTTAATAATTCTGAAACAAGATGATATGAATTTACGTCATATATTCAATGATCATTCGTCAACAGATATGGATTTCTCAGAATTTCGGAAAATTTCTCATTTATGTTGGAATCAAAGTGATTATGGGTTTATGGTTATTGATAAAACTCGAGAAATGAATGAAGGAAGATATAGATGTGGTTTTCATACGTTTATTAAAATAAAATAATTATATATAATATATATATATATAATGTAACATTGTTATTATCTACATAGTCTTGCCAGTGGTCATACGATACAGTAATATTGAGTTTATTATTTACTATGAACAAAGAAAAGTTTTTGCTAAAAAATTTAATAATATCAAAAAAAAATATTAAACAAAAAATAATGGAAATGAAACGTGGTATTATAGATTCAGATAACTATTTCCGTGAAGCATTTAAACCAATAACTGAACCACTCAGTACAAAAATAGAAAAAAATACATCGTGTAACTTACAACTAGCTGATTATAAAAATGCAGAAACCTCATACACTAGTGGAGAAAATGAAGATGATGAATTAAATTCGACATTTGTAAATTTTTTTGAACGTCCTAAATCACAACGTTATGATAAATCTTATGGTTTACATTATGATAGAACTAGTGATTCTTACAAAATAGGAGATGACTCTGTAACTTTTAGCCATGGTAACTTACAGCTGCTTAATAAATACTACCCATGGACATTAGGACTACAGTCTTTATTATGTGAGAAAGAACCAAAAAATACAACTATACAAGATATGGAATCTTATTACGATATTTTGAAAACTTCTCGAGTTCATTTAAAAGCGGATGGGAAACCAAAAACCTCAAAGTTTCATAAATGGGCGACCGTTGTAAAACCTCTCTACGAAAGAATGAAAAATGAAGAAAAACAGTTAAACGAAGAAATAGTTAAAATTAATAACTCTAGAGCTCCTCGGATAAGATTTAAATAATTAAACGAACATTTATCTAGTTCGAGTGCTAAACGTAGTAATGTTCATAATAATACAACCATAACAAATGAACCATTTGATTTTAATCCTACAGCAAACAGTTCTATGTCTGTAGATCCTCCAGTTGAAAAGATGTTTAATTTTACTGCATCACCACATGCTAAGAAAGGTTCTGGTTTATATAAAGATGTAATACCTCGAACACAGTTAGTTTATTATGATGATCCAAATGAATTAGTAACTAGATTAAATCTTTTAACATCATCACAAAGAGTTGGTAATACTGGCGTTAGTAATGAAATCATATCTATTTTAGAAGAATTACATGAGAGGAATATTATAGTATAATGGCAACCTTAGAGAATATAGCTAATGAGCTACATCGACCAGCGAGAAAAATATTTCCTAGACGTAGCGTAGTTACACGGTTTAAAGATGATCTCTGGCAAGCTGATTTAATAGACATGTAGTCACATTCTAGAAAAAATAAAGGTTTTAAATTCATTTTAATCATAATTGATACATTTACCAAGTATGTATGGGTAGAAGCACTGAAAAATAAAACAGCGGAGGAATGTACAAAAGCTATGTTTAATATATTGAAAAAAGCTAATCCAAAATTGTTACAGACAGATAATGGTACAGAATTTTATAATAATCAATTTCAAGATTTAATGAAAAAATATAAAATTAAACATTATAGTTCATTCAGTGTCATTAAGTGTTCAATTTGTGAACGTGTAATACAAACTCTTAAAAATAAAATATATAAACATTTTACTGCAACAGGTACATGGAATTGGTATAATACAATATCAAAAATTATACAAAACTATAATAATACAAAACATAGAACAATTAAATGTACACCAAGTGAAGTTCGAATGGATGCAAACAAAATTAAACTTAACACACATACAAATATCAAAACATTATACAAACCAAAATTTAAAATTAATGATAAAGTAAGAATATCTAAATATAAACATATATTTGATAAGGGATACACACCAAATTGGACGACAGAAATATTTACATTTTCAAAATTTTTACATACAAATCCAGTAACGTATCAATTAAAAGATGAATCGAACAATATAATCTTAGGTGGTTTTTATGAACAAGAAATTAAATTAACTGATTTTCCAAACACCTTTCTTGTTGAACGTGTTATAAAAAAAGTTGGGAATAAAATGTTTGTCAAGTGGTTAGGTTTTAATTCAAGTCATAATTCATGGATAACGTTGTCAGATATATTAAAATAAAATTTTATATTATATTATTTTTTATCTTATTATTATATTTTACCTTTTTCTTTGATAACACTAAAAAAAAATTTGTTTATTTACATGAAACGTTTAACAATTAAAACATTATATAATACTGATAGATAGCGCTTTTTGTTTATTTCGATTGCGGATATATAAAGTTTTTTAATTTGTGGCCATAAGCCAATGTATTAATCCCATCATCCATTATATAACGTTTATCATCGTTAGAAATGAGAACAAGCTTAGTCATAGTTTTCGAATGGACAATATGTTTATTCGATTGAATAAAATTCATTTTTCTATGAGTTTGTTTATCCTAAACAGTTACATGGTTTATAAATGCATATAATATATCCATGTAATTTTCAAATTTCATGTGATTTTTAATTATATACTTTTTTACACCTTTGCTTTTTTTTCCTCAACACTATGTACAGTTTTATACGCATATAATTTCGGTCTTAATGATACAAATTCTTTTAGAATTTTTCCTTTCATTTCATCCTTAAAATATCCGGGTTGATTTTTATGAGTCTCACTGAAACAATAATGGTCTTTAGGATAATTAGATGTATCAAAATATGGTAGTAAACTTTTTTTTAAATCATCGAAAAAATTTGTTGTTTGGATAGCGTATACCAACGAATCAGTATCTGAATACAAAGAACTAATTTTAGCACCATATTTTTATTTCATTACATTATAATGAAAGTCATACATAAATGTTTTTGAAACATCTAAAATTGCGAATCCTACATAAATTGCCTTGTCAAATTTAATGATTTCCTTACGCTGATGAATAGCCATAAGATTCTCAGTGTATATAGTTCTGTCTTTAAAATTAGTTTTAACCATTAATTTTCTAGCTTTTTTTGCTGATGAAACAAGTTTTATAGAAGTTCTTGCGCGAACATTTTCCATACATTAACCGAAAACACTATTGATTAACAACTTCCAAAAAATTTTTTCAAACTCGTTTTTAGCTTCAACTCTCATAGTTGTACACAATTCAATGTATGATGCCATCCATTTGCTTTGTGAAAAGCTAATAGCTCGATGAATTTTCGTCACTTTAATACCGTTTAAAATCGCCTGTTTTAAGTTTTTATAATGTACTATATAGTTTTTTTTTGATGATAATGTAGTAAGCAATTTCTTAGCTTTAGAATTAGGAGGACACTCATTAATAGGTAAAAATGGGAAATCATTATGACTTTTATGTAAATACTTAGGGTACTCGATATCGACTTCTAATATATACCCAACTTCTGAATCATCAGCAATTTTAGTGACATCAATATTGAGATCATTAACCCACTCAAAATCTTTGAAAGGCAATTCTGTTAACATAGATTTATCATACAAATTTACACAGTCAAGATATATAATCCATGTAATTGGTTCATTCGAATTGAAGTCCAGTCCTTCAATATTTGGTATATTTGCTTTAGCATATCTTTTAGTTGATTGACAAATGCCACCTCGGATTGAGTTTTCAAAAAAGAGGAGCATGTTGTAATCCTTTAACCTTTCCAATTTTACCTTAGTGTACTTAAGCATACAATCAAAAGCAAATCCAGGAGCAGTCATGTAATGAGCAGGATCTAATCTGAGAGTAGATAAACATAAGTCTCTAAAATTTTCAAACACGTCAGCCAGTATGGTAACGTCAGTCTTTAAATAAAGATCGCTATACTCACCTAAAGTCTTTATATCGAATGTTCGCCATATATTTTTAGCATGCATATAATCTTTATCGCTTATTTTTTCGTCTGTCAAAGAGTTATGAAATTCAGACTTTGATGGTAAAAAAGTATCATCTAATTTACTCCAACTATCGACATATTCATAAGGGAAGATACCTTTTTGAGTGACTAAATCTAATGATTTCATGGAAAAAATTTTAAGAGTTTCTCTAAACCTTAACTTATCTTTAGATAAATTTAATGCAAGTTTACTTAATGATTCGCTCATGAAACGGAATGTATCGACAAATTTAATACTAAATCTATGTGCGATTTCTTTACTAAAGGATATATATTTTTCTGACGAATTAGGAATAACGTGAATATCTTTATCATTACAACCAAGTTCCCGAATTATGAAATGACTATCGTATGATAAATTATGGAAGAAAATTGGTACAAATGAGGGGTTAGTTATTTCAAAATTACATTGAAGACAAAGACATTGTCTATATTTACCATTAAAATGACAGTGATCTCGGACTTTAATTAAATTATTATTTTTAAAATGTCTCCAACATTTTCCACAAAACTTAGTATTTTTAAAATTACTTTCTTCTTCTTTAGTTAATTTATTCATCGGTTTATTTGTTTGATAAATTTTATTAATATTATTTCCAATAACAATCATATTTTCCATACATTTTTTTTCAGCATTTTCACCTCTATAAATTACCACCTTTCTTGGAATTTTGAACTGTTTTACTAGTTCTTTTGATATAACATCATAGTTAACTTTGACATAAAACCCATAGCTCATAATTTCATGTAAATGTGTAGCATAAGTTTTAGATTTTTCAGATCTATTAAATTCACTAGACTTCTTTTTAGGAGTTAAAATACATTCAAAATCTGCATAAATAACAATTGGTATTCTCTGTGTATTTTTATAGTTTTTAAAATAAATAAAATCATCATCCCCTTTTTCAAACATTATTGGTCTCCCTAATTGGTTCTTTCTACAATTATGCTGGTGTTCACTCAACCCTTTCTTACCCCAAAGTTTGCTTTTACATGGATTTTCACTAAAAGTAGTAAAACATCTTTTACAGATAATTAATCTGGAACAGTTTTTAGTTTTTTGACTTCTACTAAATCTTGAAAATTTTTTTATATAACAATAATGTGATGTGTTATTATTATTAAACAAAAGTAGATCAAAATGTTTTTTTCTTTCTGTATTACAAATATATAGAGGGAAAATATGTTTCTCATCATTTAAACTATAAATATTAATTGATACATTATTTATACGTTCACATTTTTTTATCTGACTGATTGGTGTAGGAAAATCTATACATTTAAAATCTAAGCAACTTTTTTTTTCTAACATTTCAAAATATTTCTTATTAAAATAAGTTTTATTTGAACGATTATCAAACTTTGATAGTATTGAATATTTAAAACATTTAACATCATTATTTTTTACATTTATGACTGCTCTTTTATCTTAGATATATTCAGGAAGATCTAGATACGTTCTTCCTCTGAGAGGATTTACTATATTAATTCTCAATTGTAATGCATCTATTGTTTTAAGTGACCAGCCAGAAGCTTTTGCTAAAAAATCATCTTCTTCACTTAATAATTTATTGAACATCCCATTCAGTAATTTATTAAAATCAGAGGAATTACATGCAAGTGTATTAGAGGTTTTAAATGCTATATCCTGTACTTCTTGTGTGATAATTCGTTCATATACACTATCTACATATAAATTAAATTTTATAGATGATTGTAGACATGATTCCTTTAACTTTGGAATTATTTTATCTTAAGTATAGTTAAAAAAAAAGTGTATAGTCTAAAAATTTTAAATTATTCTTAACTATAAAAGTTTTTGAACATTTTTTAAATCTTTCAATTTCAAATATTCCTTCATCAGCATATGTTTCGCTGACGTTTTGTCACCATTTTTCTTTTCAAGCTGAAAATAAATTAAATGAAAAAAAAAATATAATAAACAATAATAATATTTTAATCACTTTATTAATATAAATCATACAATATTTAGCAAACCTAAGCAACTAGTTTAAAAAAAAAGAAATTAAAGAACTTAATTATTATTTAATAAATCATATAGGTATGATAAATGACAGTTTATACTTTTTTGACATCGATAACCTATATAATTTGATTCATCGTAATTAGCTTTAATTTCTTTTTTTTTTTTTAATAAATTTTCTCTGGTCGACTTAAGGTTTGCTTTTTTGATTTTAATATTAATATCGTAGATTAATTTTTTAAATTTTTTCTCTTCTCTTTCACCATATTTTTCATTTTCAGCCTGTTGTTTTAATACTCCATTAATTTCTTTTTCAATGTATGATGTCATGTTCTGTAAATTATATAGATTTTTGCAAACTATCTGCTAGTAATAAAATATTAAAATAGTAACACACATCATCATTAAATAATAATTGTTTTTTTATTTTTACAAGTAAAAAAACATAGCTATAAACATTAAATTAAAATCATAATTTCTTAGAAAAGAAAATGTCATGAAATGTTTGACAACGTATCATCATATCCATACTATATCTTTCTCCATAACAGATATCCATTTTTCTAACATAATCAATATATTTATTACCATATTTATAAAATATTTCTCTTTTTTCTTCTTTTAAAGAAAACAATTTATCTCTTAATTGATTGATTTCAAATTCATTTGATGATGAACATAATATCCTGATTAAATAAATGTTATGTTTTATTTCTTTAATTTTTTTATTAATTTCTTTCGTTTCTAATATATTATTTTTATTATCTTTAATATTCCCTAATCTTAATGATTCCATAGTTTGTAAATTATATTGATATTTATTCATAAGTTCATCTTTGTTTTTTGAATCCATTGTCTGTAATATTATTTCAAATTCATTAATGTTAATACACAGTATGCTAAATCATAGAAACATAGACGGAAAAAATCTAATTATCAAATATGTTAAACAACTGTATTGTATATAATTTAATTTTTATCTGAATTAAATGAACTTTATAAAAAATTAAAAATGAAGTTTAAAAATGTAGGTACACATATTATATATTACTTATAACTATGTATTTGTTGTGTACTAAATTTATTTTTCTCCTGTCTAATGTTAAATGAATACATACAATTTGTAATAGATATATATATATTTTTATATCTAATAGCAGCCAGTCTTATTGAATACTTATTAGAGTTAGAATATTATACTACCTATTTCAATTATAAAAACTTAGCTCAAATTGAGATATTTTTTATGTAAATATTGAATATTATAATATGATATTCATGAAGTTTAAAAATATAGGTACACACATCATATATTACTTATACCTGTGTATTTGTTGTATATCAAATTTATTTTTTTCCCTTAATTAATTTTAAATGAATACCTACAATTTAATATAGAAAAAATGTAATAAAATATATTAACCAACTGTATTGTAAATAATTTAATTTTTATCTAAATTAAATGAACTTTATAAAAAATAAAAAATGAAGATTAAAATATAGGAACACATATCATATATTACTATGTATTCTATTACTATATATTCAATGTTATATACTAAATTTATTTTTTCTCCTATCTAATGTTAAATGAATACATACAATTCGTTATAGATAGACATATTTTTTTATATCTAATAGCAGACAGTCTTATTGAATACTTATTAGAATAAGAATATTATACTACTTATTTCAATTATAAAAACTTAGCTCAAATTGAAATATTTTTATGTAAATATTGAATATTATACTATGATAATATAACATTTTTTTATATTATTGATATCAAATATTATAAAATAATAAATATCGCGTTCGGTGATAATATTAAGCGGTGATAGTACAACTGTTCTATGGTGATAGAGACCAAGATCTATAAAGAAGTGGTTAGCCAGTGGAAGGTGAGGAACTGATAACAACGGTGCGGGGTGGACTAGTGCGTAACGTAGGCAATAGACCTCAAATCACAATCAAATGGTCGTTGCGTTTTGTGTTTTGCGTTGTGCCTTGTGCGTTACTTCGTTTTGAGTGTTCCGTCTTCCGTTCAGACCGTTCGATAATCTTTATTTCTTTTCGTCAAATTGTTGTTTTATTTCACGAATTTACGAATAATCAAAAATATATCCGTAAGTTTAATAAAAGTACCAATACACTATCAATATTATTATAGTATATTATATGCCTGTCTATTTTACAGTATTCGCTGTACGGCTGTACCACTCAAAGACAAGATATATATTTTTATATACTTATTAATTGAATACCTAGTTAATTTATTATTGAATCTTTTAATACGCCAACAAATATTTTTAGTTGTTTCAATATGCCTGGAACAATGTGTGCAGTTGCATGTTGCAAAAATAATTTAAAAGCCACAAAAGCTTTATCAAGAGATGTTTCATTCCATACATTCCCAAAAGATAACGAACCTCAACGCTTGAAGACTTGGATTTCAAAAACAAAACGAGCAGATAGTTTTAATCCAAAAACAGCTCATATTTGTTCAGAACATTTTCTTCCAGATGACTTTGAACGAAATTTGCAAGCTGAACTGTTGAATATTAAAGTAAAAAGACAACTTAAAAAATCTGGTAAATTTAAAAAGCCAAAATATTTTATTTTATTTTATTTTTATTAAATACACGGGATAAACCCTTTGAACATATAGGCATACACATTATACATCTCTATTAAAATATATTGTTTATAAAGAACATCTTTTTTATAACAACTGATATTAGTACATTTTTTTTACCATTAAAGTTGTCTGAAGTATTAAATCTTAGTACTGATCCGTTAATTATTTTTATTTATTTAGCTGTACCATCTATAAAGCTATCAGTAATCGAGAAAGTTTCTGAAGGTTCTGAAAATCGTTTGAAAAGGATTCAAAAAATAAATTTTTGATCAATAAGCAATAAAATAATACTTGAAAATCAGAAGGTAATGATTGATTTTTAATCTGTGTTTGTGTGTACTACGAGTATAATAAATTAAATATACAAACCTATAGCCTTATCCAATTAGTTGTAATTGACCTATTAAACATAAACATTACCTATATTGATTTTCAATAGAAATATAATGCTAATTGTAGATGTATTTTTGTTCTAAGGAAGTAGAAAGTAATGATTGTTATGAACAACTGTCTACATCAAATGAATCGCTCTGTTATAATCATTCTGTAAATATGAATTCAGATAACCAGAGCAGAGAAAATGATTTAGCTCAAGAAAATTTAATAAGATCAACAGTACAAATAACAGCTCTAAAAGAAAAACTAGCATTCATTTCAGGTCAATTAAAAGAATCAAAATTACAATCAAAGAATTTGACAAAACAACTTGTTTCACTGAAAAAAACCAATTCTGAGGAAGTGGATAACAAAGTTCTTGAATGCCTTCAGAAATATAAATGAATAGAAAAAAGAAAATTATCTAAAAAAATGAAAAAAATTGTGAAAAAAATTTTAAATTATTTTTGTCCTCAATGCATTTTGTTGTAATTATATAGAAGAAAAAAATCTTTTTATACCTATTTTTTTTTTTTTTTTTAATGTGAAATTATATTGATTATTATTATATACCTACATTAGAATTAGTATCTTTTCCACTTAATAAATTGTTTTGTATTTTTGTAAATTGTATTACGTTTAATTTCATTTTAATGCCATAAATTACTATCAATAACAATTAAGTGTCCTAAATTATTTGCACAAAAATAGTGGTAAAAATGTAAACCAAAAGAGTCAAAATTTCAGTCAAAATGCACAAAAATATGTTCCAATATTCACCATAAACTTATAAGTAGGTATTAAAAATGTATGATGATAATCATTCATTTGTACTTATTTCTGTATTAATTATATTTAACTTGTCAAATTAAACGAGAAAATGAGTAGAGTAGTTTTCGTGTTTTAAAATATGTATTGCTGCTCCCTCTAAAACTTGAGCTTGGTGAATTTCACTATCTGGACATCCAGTTCATGAAATTGTCGATTTCACCACAGAATATAACTATTTCATTTAATGGATGCGACATTTACATAATAGATTGGTGATTTATTAAATAATTACATTATTAATAAATATATTCACATTCATGTTATAATTGAATTATAATTAAAAATGTTAATGCGCCTACAGCTACAGCATACAAACCACCTATAGACCGTGAAATGTGAATTAATATTATTAATAAGGTCTATTGACTACGTCACTCGTAACAGCCAATCACCGCGTTTTCTGCTTACTGGCTAACCTCTTCTTTATAGATCTTGGATAGAGACGGTATATATTTTAAGGTTATGTCGGTTAATAGTAGATTGCTGATGTGTAATAAAATGTAATTACTGACTAGTGATAGTGATACTATCTTATAAATATCATGTTAACATTTTATCATATATAATATACATAGATAATATTATCATACAAACTATATTATTATAATGATGATGTGTTTAAATCAATGTTATTCTGTTTCTAGTTTTTTTTTTTTAATATAGGAGTAAAGATTAAAAGTTTTAATAAAATAATAAAATAGGTACTTACATAGTTAGTATTGAAGTATTCTAAGTCTGACTGATGACTGTTTTCTGAGTCTGGCTGGTGGTTGCTCTTCACTGTTGTTGAAGATGTTTTTGTGTTTTTGATGGTAGGTAACTGTTTTGCTGGAGAGTCGAGGATGGTTGCTGTTCTGATAGCTTCTTGGTCTGTTAGAGCTGCTGGTGAACTGATGATTTTATGTTTAAAAATTCGGTGTTTTATACTAGAGTTTAACCCTCTCTTTGAACGTTGAATATTAGGTACCTCTCATAATCCTGAGGTGATTGTACATTATATTACTTAATACCATTATCTTTTGTCCATGTAAGAACATGTTTGTAGTCTTTTATGCAAATTCTTATTACATTATTATATGAGAAGTCTATTTGAATATATACATTCTAATTTATTGTAAATTATATTTGATATTTTAACCAGTTCATATAATTTCATGTTCATATATAATCATTTTTATTTGGAAATGTTTTTCAGGTCATTGCTATTAACCGTTAACGTTTTTATATCTTAAATCCGGTTCATAATAATTATTTTTTGATTCTAATAAATGTTAATATTATATACATATATTATACTATTATTGCTTATATTACATATTTGTTGAAAAGTCTTTTAAGGTCATTAACGTTTCTATATAAAATCTGATTTTCAAGGCGGGTGATTATTTTAGATCCTGTTTCTTTAATAATTCATATAATGCCACTTGTGTTCATGTAAAACAAGTTTGTAGAAAGGTTTTTCAAGTCATTGCTATTAACATTAGCATTTTACATATAAAATTATTGTGGTAGTGGCTAATATCTGTGTATAAAAAGCCAGTGTAAAACCATTAACGTTCATCGGTCTTCAAGATTTTAATTCAGTCCTCAAAACAGTCTACAACGCAGTTCAAAAATGTCTTATAGAACATCAATTATTTCTTCAGAATCAGAGGTAAGTAAAGTTTTTTTTAAAAACCAAATAACAAATTGGAGGTCAGTCGTAACACTACTCAACGTTATGGTTATAATTATTAAGAAACATACATAAAAATAAAATATATTTCTTTTAGATATCGGTTAAAAAACCACTTGCACATTTTTAAATAAAAAAAAAATATATTATTTTTTATGTTTCATAGAATGAACATTTCAGTGGATCCGTTGACTCTAAAGTTAAACCATGAGAATCAACATCTAAAACAAAAACCACTTTAAAACGTGGTGTTGAGAAGACGATTGAAAAAAAATCTATGAAAAAGAAGCAGATGAAAATGGTTGGTTAAATTATTTTTTTATAATGATCACATAAATTCTTTTTCGTTTTTTTTAGAATGCATCATACAGAGACAATGTTGGTGATCGTTTAAGATCAGAAGAATATGATGAGGAAGTTTTCAATTCGTTAACTTTTCGACAAGGTGACGGTTTAATTACGATAAAAACTACATTTGAGGAGAAGTCAACAGATTACTGGGTGATAACACATTATAAATGTTCAAATATTGAAAATGTTCCAGTTAAGGATATGTAAATAATTTATCATTAATTTACTTTTTTTAAACTATTGTTAATCTTTTTCAATAGGTATTTTTATTTTAACTTAATTTCATGATTAAAAAAAAAAAAATAATTATAGGTGGAAGTTTAGTGAAGCTGGTGTTAAGTTGTATACAAGCGAAAAGTCAAAAGACCAGACATTGAATGTTAGCTTGAATCAGACCATGCAGTCAATATTTGACATGATGCTACAAGACCCAGGACGTCGTACAATCAAAAGTAAAATAATAGGCTAATTATTATATGTTTTTTTTTTTTTAAAATGAGTTTTTTATTGAATAAACAATACAATATATTATATAAATATTTATTTATTTTATACTATTAAATCCTGAAGTATTAAGTCTGACATTGTATTAAAATGGTATTGTAATATTTCATATAGGAATGATGTGTCATTGTTTTGCAGATGAGTGTAATAACTAAAATCATAGTTTTGTATATACTGGTTTGTGAATTCATTTCTCTGACAACTGATAGCTAGACCACGGACGTCGTTTTTTATTAGATCGTAAGCTGTGTTAAATGTAGCTTGGTAGACGTTTCTGTTTTTCTGCAATGTAGAGGTCTACACAATGTTGAAGCTGTTTAAGTCTACATAAATCTATATGTGATAAAGTGATACAATCATCATTGATATAATGATATGTAAAGTAATTGAACTCTGCTTAACATTAGTTGAATATGTAAAGTTATCAGATATTTTTGTTCGTCTACATCTGGTGTGTAAATTATTAGTAATTGAAATGTAATTAGATTCAGACATGAGTGTAAACCATTGTTCTAAGTTTAAAGTAATTATCTTCTTTGATAATTTACATTCTAATAACACAATAATCGAAATTTGTTTATTAATTAATAAACCGACTGTAACGCTCTTCTTACTATACGGACGAATGTCGAAGGTTGATTTTGATACGATTAGAGGTAGAACCATGATGAATTAACGCACTAATCCACTGAACTACACGTCCACGAGATATTAGATTAAAAACTAACACATATAAGTTGTTTATAATATTTTTTTTATTTATTACAACATATAATGAAAGAACATGATTTAGCAAACGGTATCGTATGACCTAGTTTCACAATTACAAATATATTCATTGTTACAATATTTACTTAACATTCTTTGAACAAATTGATTTCCCTTCATTAATAATACATATATACACTTTGGATTATATCTGCAATGTTCAATCCAAACGTCATCTTCTCGTTTCCAATTATGAAGAATAAGTCCACAGCAAAAGCATTCGACGATATCTTCTACTCCTGTATATTTTAACCCACATTCAGCTAGAGCAGGGATCGGCAACTGGCGGACCGCGGTCCGGATCGGGACCGCGGAAGGCAAAACTATGGACCCTGTCGACACATTGTACTTCATTATGCTATTTTCTGTAATAGTATTATTATTAATACAGACATTTATTTAATTTAATTTATCAAACTCAGATTATAGTTATATCATAATTCATTGAAAAATATTTTATCGGGCAGGTAATAATCGGTTAAATAATTTACTGTAATAAATATATATTTTTTCATACTTTTAATATTGTAATTTTTAATATAAATTAATTGTAATAACTGAATAATTATTTTTATTTTTATACTGCTATTTTTAATATAATATAAAGATTTGAAAAAAATTTTTTTCACTGGACCTCATTGATTTATTATTTTAATCTTTAGGACTCCAATAGAAATTACTTTCCGACTCCTGAGCTAGAGCATATTTATTTTGAAAACAATTTAAAGGAAAATGTTCGAAAGATCTTAATCTTGAATAAATTGAAGTATATCCTGGATGGGTTGGAACTGAATTATTTCGTATACGATGAACTAATGATTGAAAATCGTTTGAAAGTTTTGGTAAATTAATTTCTTTAATTAATTGAAATAATAACTTGAAAAAACACAACTCGAATACACGACGGATCAGCAGTAACTAAATGTAAAATTATTAACTTGCAACTAAATAGTAGAAATTAAATATATAAATTTTTAAAAACTAGAACAGTGTAACCAACGTGATTAAAAACATAAAAACAATCACCCTGTAATTTTTATAAAAATTAGCGATATTTGATTGAAAAAATTTAAAAAAAAAAGGGAAAAAATAGTTGATACGGTAAATATTTTTGTGTAAGTGGCAAATAGGTGGACAATCTTGTGTAATCACCGTATTGTGTTACGCGGTAAATCAGTGTGCTCCAAGGGAGAATTTTCCCCTTGAAAAACCGTAGAAAAGCCGTGGAAAAGCTGGCTGTGAACATACAAAAATATACTACTTATATAGAGGTAAACAAATTACATATTACATGGTTGTTGCATAGATATATGAATTATCTTTCTATCTATTTATATATCGAACATCAACATGCTGTCAACTAAATATTATTTTTAACTTATAATGTTCATGTTGACGATTAATTGGTCCATAACTCTGAAGCTGGACCGAGATGAAAAATATGTAGTGAAATTACACCATGAATTTTTTTTTGCTGGTCTAAAGTATATTTCTAGCTTTGGCTCGGATTTTTTTGAATCTTATTAGATCGCCTATGTTATTATTATTTTTTTTAAATATGTTGATTTTAAGCAGGCGTATGACTGTATTAACAGGGATCAACTTTGGACGATACTTATGAATTTTGGAATCCCTTCAAAACTTGTAAGACTGGTCAAAAGCTGCAATGAAAACACGTTTTGCCAAGTGCGGTATATGGGAGAAATGTCCGAAAGTTTTGAAGTCAAAACAGGGTTAAGACAAGGTGACGCTCTGTCTCCAGTATTATTTAATTTGGCACTAGAACAAGTAGTAAGAGATATGAAGGATAACAGATCCATGGAACTAGTTGGGAACAGGACCTTACTAGCATATGCCGATGACATTGTTATCATGGGAGAATCGCAAGACCAGATAGCCTCAAGTACAGCTAAGTTAATAGAAGCTAGCCAAAGAATAGGACTGAAAATCAATGAAGATAAAACAAAATATATTATAATGTCTAGGCGTTTAATCAATAAACAAAACCTCAATATAGGCCAATACACTTTTGAGCAGGTGGATAACTTTAAATACCTCGGAGTTAATATAAATGCAAACAATAATATGCACAATGAAATAAATTTGAGATTAGCAACAGCAAATCGAAGTTATTTCGCCATGAATAACATGTTCAAATCAAGACTTCTGTCTAAAGAATCAAAGGTAAAACTTTACACTACTTACCTACGTCCAGTCATATTGTATGGATGTGAGACATGGTCAACAACAAAGGGTGACGAAGGAAAACTGTTGAGGTTTGAGAGAAAGATTCTGAGAAGAATATATGGTCCTATACGAAACCCGAATAATGGGGAATATGAGCGCAGGAAAAACACAGACATAGAAAGGCTTTTCAACAAAACAAACATTCAAAGTTTCCTAATATCCAAAAGATTAGAATGGGCTGGGCATGTTTGGAGAGCGAAGCAGGAGCTGATCCATAAAGTTTTAAGTAATAACCCGTCTGGGAAGAGACCGCGAGGAAGACCGCATCAGCGGTGGATGGATCGTGTAAAGAGTGATCTAAAAAGAATGGATCAATCCGCAGTAATGGAGGAGGCTGATAACAGGGGTCACTGGAGAGACTTGGTAGAAGCTGCGAAACGCCTTGAGGGCGTGTAAAGCAAAAAAAAAAAAAAAAAAATTAATATTATGAAAATATTATTAATAAATATTATAAAAATATGTAGTGAAATTACACCATGAATTTGTTTTGCTGGTCTAAAGTATATTTCTAGCTTTGGCTCGGATTTTTTTGAATCTTATTAGATCGCCTATGTTATTATTATTTTTTTTAAATATGTTAAATGTCTTCATATTTTATTTTGCTATATTGTCGCATTCTGCGTTCAACCAAGGAACGGGTGATCTTTTCCCTTTGTATTGTGTTTTACTTATTGATGAATGAGCGGAGAGAATTATAGCATTGGTAAATGTTGCGATATCGTCATTAATGTTAAGTAGAAATGATTGTTTATATTAATTAATTTGAAATTAAAAGTCCAGTAATGAAATTTTTGAATACAGTTTTCTATAGTAACTAGTTTATTATTATTATATGTATTTTTCTAGATAGTGGCAGTACGTATATTTTTGTTTTGATTATTAATATTTTATTCTGTTTGAGATCTATATATTTTAGGTAATTGTATTTATTATTTCATAAATTAGCTTCAATGTCAATTTAATTTATATGGATAAATATATACTAAATACCATAGGTTAGGTTAGGTTTTAACTGTGAATACCGTGCACCTAACCTAACCAAATGAACGTGTATCATCGCAGATGTTACTTCTTCGATTAATCATCGTTTGCGAGCAAGTATTTTTTGATCAATTGGCACGTAATAAAATCGAAGATCAGAAACATTAGAGTTCCTATAAGATTATGTTGTTCGTAAAGTATTTTTTATAACGCCAGCATCGAAAGTTAAGTTTTCCATAACGCTTAAAGCGTTGAAAAGTGACATTTTTCCGTCTACTGGGTGGTAAAGTGCATAGAACGTCAATGTGATCGGTGGTAAAGTGGAAATACCAAAAAGCACCTAGTGGTAATATGGAAATCCCAAAAAGTGCTAAGCGTCTTATGCTTGCTCAACCAGGCACTGAAATCTTTACAATGGTCCTAATTTAACATACATTTTTGCAGGTTACATTTTATATTTTTCACGACATCTCTAAAGATGCGTTCTGTGTTTCCAATAAAGCCCATCACTCTGACTTAAATTTACTCATCGTCACTGAATTAATTAAGCTTCACTATAAACGATTCAATAGCAACCTAATCCATAATCTAACTTCCCTTGTCATCCAATCGAAAGTTCCCATAAAAAACAAAAAAGACAATGGTGTCGTGAACTGCTAAACTAAAAAAATGCATCACTACTATTCTTGCATAAAGTGTTGAAAAATAAGTTTATTAACCTGATTGTAACTTAAGGTTGTTATACCAAAATAAAATAATATTTCTTTCATTAAATTGTTTTCGTAGAATAGTATGGTCGTTGAATTGTCTTTCTATCTATTTGCCCGATCGATGAACTTAGAGGCGGCGCGACAAAAAAATTAAAAAAATAGTAGGTACTTATGTATATGTGTGGTTCGAGCGGTTGGAAGGCAACTTATTTCAGTTGCGGGTTACGAGTGCTTCAACTATAGTGCTAAACCCTTCAAATGTGAATTTTATTAAAATAAATGTCAACATTATTTTTAACAATACTCGAAAATATGAACGTATAAATATAATAATTGTCATACTATATAATATTATAAATGTTCACATATCGTACGTAATTAATATTTTATACTGTTTCATCACTATCAGTATTCGTAGATAAAACCACAGAACAAACAGAAGGGAATCATATTTCATTTAACATATTATATAGACTCTTATGGGAGATGATAAAACTACGTCCGACATTTCTAGAATTTAAACGGTGCTGACACGTACCGGGAATTTCTCTTTTTTTCTTTATACCGTGCAGCACTGTTTATTCGTTCAAATTTCTAAATATGTATTATTATATTCCAACAAACAAACCGATTTTTTTTAAGAAATTGCATTTTTACCATTTTTCTAAGTACAGAATCTAAGAAAAACAAAAACTATACATATTTTATTTATCATTATTTACCTAGTTGATGAAAAAACAAAAATGAATAGGTACACAGAAGATTACAAAACAAATTATGTACGCTGATTTTAAATAATCTAAGCAGTACTAATTTTTTTTATATAATATAGTACTTGTGTAATTAGTACACGCAATTGCGTAGAAAAATTGAAGATTTATTCTAAATAAATATACTGGTAGAACGTAGAAGTATGTTGTATGTGACATTGTTACATAACCTGTGCCTATAGTCAGTAGTGATACCTCAAATTCATATTTACTACTCTCTAAGAGCTGTAAAATTTAAATTATTACACAGTATAAATTCAATTTTTTTTTTTATTTTTTTTTTTGTAAAGTATCAAAAACAAATTACATCATCGTATACAATAATTACAAATAATAAAACAAATATTACAATCAACACGCATAACAAGTTAACATTATAATTTATTTAATAGGAAAATTCAGACTTTGGTAGTTACCCAACGAGGAATATTAAGAGGATGCTATACACGTATGTGTTGTCTCCGTCTTACAAATGTAAAACATTGCAATAACTGTTTTACACGGAAAAGAAAGGAATGTTTTACATTTGTAAGACGGAGACAACACATGCATGTATAGCGTCCTCTTAATTATGAAAGCACATTAGTACTTTACTAAAAAATTACAAAATAATAAAGTTAAAATAACAATAATAATAATAATAATAAAATTAATACAAACAAAAATCATATTTTACAAATGTTTTAAAATCGTCAATTTTCTATTTTTCCTAACTTTTTCTATGATACTAAAGATTTATTTAAAAATTTAATGGATGAAAAAATTCTAAACCTTATAAATAAATTTAATAAAAATGTTTTGTTAAAATATTCACAAGGGTGTTTTAAACGTGTGTTTACTAATAAATCTTTTAACTTAGCCTTATATTGTCTTCAGTAGCTAAGAAAGGAAAATGTTCAATAAAAATACTTCGTATTTTAAAGATATAATTGTAAAAGTCATCGTGTGGCATTAATAACGTAATTTTCCATAAAGAGAATTATCATTAGAAGTAGATTTGAAAAAAACATATAAGAAAAGATTGTTCAAGGTTTTCCTGACAAACACGTTTTTCTAAACATTTTCTCATTAGATATCCGCATATATCTGTTAGAGCATTAGTTTCAGGAATATTTAATTTTCTGTAGTATACAGTACTGATAGAGATAGGATTGAATTAAAAAAGATTATCTTTTGATTGTTTGGGATTAACAATTTTTTGAAACGATGGTGAAACATTATTTAATTCATTTACTTTACAAAGAACACTATCAAGATCTTCAATGCAATTTGCATTTGGAGAATGCTTAAAATATTCAAGGCAAAATATTTTTTTAAAGGCCCAAATAAACTAAATGGGTGTAGGATTATAACTATTACCATGTTGTTGACGAAATATTCCGAACAAATGTTCTAAACAGTCTTGATTGATTCGGCCTGTCTGAAAGGAAAATCCTTTATTTTGTTCAGGGTTTAAGGTATCCCACAACATTATTAAACCCGATATGATAATCAACCTACCATTAATAAAATTTACTCTTTTAGTCACATCAGATCCATCATACTTAATAATTACTTTCATGTTTTTAAACATTTCAACCATTTTCTTTAAATGATCTAACTGATGTCCATCATTTGTGAAAGGATTATTATATATTTTGCTATTTGGTGTATCAGATGAATTAAAAATATCAAATAATCTATCCATAAAATTAATAAAATTGATTGTATATTTAGAGGTTTTTGGTAGAATACCCTGATTCAATGCTGCAGACATTCCTGCGGCTACACTATGACTAAATACATGAGCCGCTAATCTAACCTTCATTCTTTCAAAAGGACTTGGATGAATATGTGAATAAGTTAATTTAGGAGCCATTCGCACATTAAACTTTGAGTCATAGTTAAAAAAGTATTAACATGTTTTTTTTCTATTACATCAGTGATTACCAACGTGGGCGCTACCGCCCCCTTGTGGGCATTTTTTATTTTGAAGGGGGCGTTTTTATAAGGGGGGCGCTAAAGGGGACGCTTATCTATCATTTAAATTTTTTTTGTTTATAACTGATTGTAATGAAATGTATAACTGCGTAGAATAAAATACCAAATGTAATCCACAGAATTATTTAGGTATAATATTTATAGACACTTAAATAATATCAAAATAATTATCTTGACAGGTACTTGACGTTAGGTTAGGTTTTAGATTTAAATTTAAAATTAACTAAATTGTAGCGTTAAAATGTTAAATGATATTTTGTCTTAAATTAAATAGCTTATTAAAAAATAAAACGTTTATCATTTTAAAAAATTGATTGGGGGGGTGTGAGATTTTTAAAATCTAAAAGGGGCGTCGAGTAAAAAAAAGGTTGGGATACACTGTATTACATCATCATTAACAATCAAATTGAGTAATAAAAACATATTTCGAGTCGATTTCAACGAATAAGGTGGGTCAAAGATATATATAATTTTGTCATTGTCAACTTCAAAATATGGCTCTTCAGGAGTAACACCATTGATTTTGGAAAAAATTACGAAGTTAGAACCTTTATCGGTAACAAAAGCTTTAATATTAATATTATTATTCTTAAGTTTTCGAATAGTAGAAACAATTATAATATTTAAATCAGTACCTGTACAAATATTAGAAATTAAATAATATGCAAGTGGCTGTTTCCAATTATGATTAATACCTATAATCATAAGAACAAGGACATTTTTGGCAGGATCATATGTTTTACTTGACTTTGAATAATTAAAACCAATTATTTGATCTTTAGATAAGTTATAAAATAAGTTTGTTTTAAGTGACATTTCGTCGGCGCAGCGAATTCAGTTTAACGCATCAGAAGAAAAAGTTTTAGTTTTGAAAGATAGAAAATTAAACATAAAATCATTAAGTGCAGGTTGAAATTCATATTTAGAAGTAATTTTTCTCAGGGTTCTAATAGTAAGAAGACAAAAATTTCTTTGAAGCAAATGAAAGACACTAGGACCCAGAAAATAGATTGTAAGTGCAAATTGTTTAATTTCATTTGAAAAACGGCTTCCTTTTGGGTTTTTGTCTTTATTAAGGACATTATTTTTTACCAGAATAAATAATGAAGGTGAAATATACTTTTCAACTAATTTGAGTACATTTTCAATGGTGTCTGACTGCACCAAACATACTGAAAGACGAATAACATCATTTTCCAATTTCTTGATAGTGGTAGGAGCTTCGGCAAGTTTTTTTCTTAGAGCTTTCAATGACAAGTGTCCAGGAGTTTGCGAACCTGTTGTTGCTTCACATATCTCTGTAGAAGTGGATACAGATACACCTCCACCAATAATAGACCGTAAAGAAGACGAAACTAAACCAAGAATAACATAAATTGTATTAAAATATTGGATAAGTAATCAACAAGTACACCGTACATTTTTGGTAATACACCTAATCCGAAATTACCTAATATGCAAAAAACAAAGGCAATAAAATTATATAAATGTTTTATAAAACAATAAGTCACATACCAGGTGTTGAACATGATGGGTGGTTATCAACTGATAAAATGTTATCAGCCATTAAACTACCCTTGCTCGACAGATTTGAAATTTCAAAATTTTCGCAGCCGACAAAAGAAATATCTTGATATTCTGCTGGTTTTTTGGCAAATAATGTCGGGATAGCAGTCTTAGTGAGTCTATTTTTTAAAGTATTTTGAAACATGTTTGTTTCAAAATGCAAGGAGCACAACTTGTACGTTTTGTTAAGAACATCAAGATCTGCGTCGGTAAATATTGAGCTTCGCATTTTTCAACCCAAGAAACACACCTAAAGTAATAATAATCATATTTAACATCTAGTATCTTGGTTCAAAAATAAAATACAAATTATTTAGATCTCCAATGTGTTAAATTATTTTAAGAAATACTTAATACACATTAATTTACATGTGCTTATTATGTCATATTTGTAAATACTTATGTTGAATTTTATGGGTAAGTAAATAACATATTTAAAATTAAATTGGACATAACATTAGTAAATACCGTAAAATATAATTTGTTCTTACCTTGAATGGTCTATTGGTAAATAATGTATACAATACCAAAACAAATAACAGCAAATAACAAAAAAAACAAAAAACGTTTGGACTTAGGAGCGCAAAAAAATCGAGACGTAACCGTGATGGAGTACGAAAATCGTCAGAACGTTTGAACGTCTTAGCCATGTGTACTGTACCTTGTACTGTTGTTGTTGTTATAAGTGGAATTGCAGATTAACAGTGTAGCCACAAAACACAGAAAACTTAAAATAAAGGGAATTTCTCGGTACATGGTAGCACATTTAAAATATAGAAATGTCGGACGGTTTTTCGATAAGCCTTAGGATTCCCTTCTGTTTTTTCTGAGATAAAACCTGCAATGACGAAAATCACTAACATTTCAAATTTAATAAAATTTATTTATAAATGATTAATTGTATATTATGTATATTTTCTACAGCATTACCTTGTAAGTATATTTTATGTTTATTGTCTTATTTGTATTTTATAATAAATATTTATCTAGTCAATGTATTTAAATTAGATATCACTATCACGAATATATTAAACTTTTCTGATTTCACAATAAAATCAAACCAAATATACTTGTAGTTGTGAATCGTAAAAGGTTATCGAATATTGATTTGCTGTCAACTAAATATTATTTCTAACTTATAATGGTCATGTTGACGATTAATTGGTCCATAACTCTGAAGCTGGACCGAGATGAAAAATATGTAGTGAAATTACACCATGAATTTGTTTTACTGGTCTAAAGTATATTTCTAGCTTTGGCTCGGATTATTTTGAATCTTATTAGATCGCCTATGTTATTATTTTTTTTTTTTTAATATGCTAAATGTCTTCATATTTTCTTTTGCTATATTGTCGCATTCTGCGTTCAACCAAGGAACGGGTGATCTTTTCCCTTTGTATTGTGTTTTACTTATTGCTGAATGAGTAGAGAGAATTATAGCATTGGTAAATGTTGTGATATCGTCATTAATATTAAGTAGAAATGATTGTTTATATTAATTAATTTGAAATTAAAAGTCCAGTAATGAAATTTTTGAATACAGTTTTCTATAGTAACTAATTTATTATTATTATATGTATTTTTCTAGATAGTGGCAGTACGTATATTTTTGTTTTGATTATTAATATTTTATTCCCCCAGGGGAATCACCTTATGGTGATACGGGCAAGGCGAACCCGGGACCCCGAGCCCTGAAATGACTTTAACTAGTTGTTTCAGACTGCCCCTCACAGTTTTTGAGGGTTGAGCGTCGGGCTAACAACCCGGCCTCTTAAAATCTTTCTATGTTGTGAATCTTCTAACTAAGCCTCGGAACTATGATGATATAAATGGTAAAATTACTGGAAACTGGAAAGGAAACCACATGGAATTAAGGATAGGAACATGGAACATCAGAACCCTTTATAAACCCGGTGCACTCAAAATTATAACTGAAGAAGTGGAAAAGTACAAAATGCCTCTGGTAGCTATCCAAGAAATCCGCTGGACTGGCGAAGGAAATATAAGGTCTAACAATAGCACCATATTTTATAGCGGAACAAAGAATAACAGACATGAAAAAGGAGTAGGTTTTGTTGTAAATGAGGGGATTATGCCTAGCGTTAAGTCCTTTGTGGCAATTGATGAGCGTATCTGTTATATTCGTATAAGAGGACGCATATCTGATATAATTGTAATTAATTGTTATGCACCAACTGAGGAGAAAGAGGAAGAAGAGAAGGATCTATTTTACGAAGTTTTAGAAAGAACTTTTGACTCACTACCAAAGAACTGTATAAAAGTAATTGTAGGGGATTTTAATGCTCAAATAGGTAAAGAAGTTCCCTTTCGTCCAACTATCGGTCATGAAAGTTTACACAACACCTCAAATGACAATGGCATGAAACTAATAGACTTCTCGACGGCCAAAAATCTTATAATCAGTAGCACATACTTTCCCAAGAAAAATATTCATAAGCAGACTTGGACCTCACCAGATGGGAAAACGAAATCCCAAATTGACCACGTAGTAATTGATAAGAGATTCCAAACGTGTATTAAAAATGTCAGAACATACAGAGGTGCAGACGGGGACTCTGATCACTATTTAGTGATTGCGAGGTTTGTGTTGACCCTATCCGTAAAGTGGAGGAATAAAAAACAATTTAATAAGGCTGTTAAATTAGATGGAGACAAGCTAAAAAATCCCAACGAAATAATGGCGTACAGAGCTAGGGTAACACAGACAATTAACAATTATGAAAAGAATCAAGACAAAGAAAAAATATCTACATGGTCAAAAATAAAGAAATCGGTGACTAAAGCAGCAGAAAACCTAAGAATGAAAAATAAGGGGAAAAAGAAATCATGGTTTAACAAGGAATGCCAGGAAGCGGTTGACAAACGTCAAGCAACTAGACAAATAATGCTACAAGACCCCAGCAGCAGCAATATAGATAATTATACAAGAGCAAGAACTTTGGCCAATAAAATAATCAGACAACAAAAAAGACTCTCAGAAAAGAAAGCCCTAGAAGAGATGGAAACATACAGAATGAACCCAAGACTGTTTTTCGAAAGATGCAAATCAATTAAAGAAGGATTTAAGGCGCGTACTTCAATAATGAAGGACGATGATAATAATTTATTATCAGATCCGGAACAGATAGTCAATAATTTTAGAACTTTCTTCGAGAAACTACTGAATAACAATAATGATAATCAATACAATAACGACCTGTCTTATGAACAAGTAATAAGAGACACCGTAGAACCTGAATTGCCAGAACCAAACCAGGAAGAAATAGAACAAATTGTGAATACTTTAAAAAATAATAAAACACCAGGCGAAGACAACATTAATTCAGAACTCTTAAAGATAGGAGGAAAAGACCTCCTGAAAACTATAAAATGTATCATTGCAGAAGTATGGAGGAGTGAACAAATCGAGAATGATTGGAAAATGGCAATCATATACCCAATTTTCAAAAAAGGTGACCCTTCAAGAGTAGAAAACTATAGAGGAATCAGTCTTTTAGACTCGATCTACAAAATACTATCTATTGTCATTTTACATAGACTCGAAATCTATACGGTAGACATAATAGGTGACTATCAGTGTGGATTCGTAAAGGGGAAATCGACAAGTGACCACATTTTTACTCTACGACAGGTTATGGAAAAATTCTATGAGTTTAATAAAGATCTTCACTTAATATTTGTTGATTTTAAGCAGGCGTATGACTGTATTAACAGGGATCAACTTTGGACGATACTTATGAATTTTGGAATCCCTTCAAAACTTGTAAGACTGGTCAAAAGCTGCAATGAAAACACGTTTTGCCAAGTGCGGTATATGGGAGAAATGTCCGAAAGTTTTGAAGTCAAAACAGGGTTAAGACAAGGTGACGCTCTGTCTCCAGTATTATTTAATTTGGCACTAGAACAAGTAGTAAGAGATATGAAGGATAACAGATCCATGGAACTAGTTGGGAACAGGACCTTACTAGCATATGCCGATGACATTGTTATCATGGGAGAATCGCAAGACCAGATAGCCTCAAGTACAGCTAAGTTAATAGAAGCTAGCCAAAGAATAGGACTGAAAATCAATGAAGATAAAACAAAATATATTATAATGTCTAGGCGTTTAATCAATAAACAAAACCTCAATATAGGCCAATACACTTTTGAGCAGGTGGATAACTTTAAATACCTCGGAGTTAATATAAATGCAAACAATAATATGCACAATGAAATAAATTTGAGATTAGCAACAGCAAATCGAAGTTATTTCGCCATGAATAACATGTTCAAATCAAGACTTCTGTCTAAAGAATCAAAGGTAAAACTTTACACTACTTACCTACGTCCAGTCATATTGTATGGATGTGAGACATGGTCAACAACAAAGGGTGACGAAGGAAAACTGTTGAGGTTTGAGAGAAAGATTCTGAGAAGAATATATGGTCCTATACGAAACCCGAATAATGGGGAATATGAGCGCAGGAAAAACACAGACATAGAAAGGCTTTTCAACAAAACAAACATTCAAAGTTTCCTAATATCCAAAAGATTAGAATGGGCTGGGCATGTTTGGAGAGCGAAGCAGGAGCTGATCCATAAAGTTTTAAGTAATAACCCGTCTGGGAAGAGACCGCGAGGAAGACCGCATCAGCGGTGGATGGATCGTGTAAAGAGTGATCTAAAAAGAATGGATCAATCCGCAGTAATGGAGGAGGCTGATAACAGGGGTCACTGGAGAGACTTGGTAGAAGCTGCGAAACGCCTTGAGGGCGTGTAAAGCAAAAAAAAAAAAAAAAAAATTAATATTATGAAAATATTATTAATAAATATTATAAAAATATGTAGTGAAATTACACCATGAATTTGTTTTGCTGGTCTAAAGTATATTTCTAGCTTTGGCTCGGATTTTTTTGAATCTTATTAGATCGCCTATGTTATTATTATTTTTTTTAAATATGTTAAATGTCTTCATATTTTATTTTGCTATATTGTCGCATTCTGCGTTCAACCAAGGAACGGGTGATCTTTTCCCTTTGTATTGTGTTTTACTTATTGATGAATGAGCGGAGAGAATTATAGCATTGGTAAATGTTGCGATATCGTCATTAATGTTAAGTAGAAATGATTGTTTATATTAATTAATTTGAAATTAAAAGTCCAGTAATGAAATTTTTGAATACAGTTTTCTATAGTAACTAGTTTATTATTATTATATGTATTTTTCTAGATAGTGGCAGTACGTATATTTTTGTTTTGATTATTAATATTTTATTCTGTTTGAGATCTATATATTTTAGGTAATTGTATTTATTATTTCATAAATTAGCTTCAATGTCAATTTAATTTATATGGATAAATATATACTAAATACCATAGGTTAGGTTAGGTTTTAACTGTGAATACCGTGCACCTAACCTAACCAAATGAACGTGTATCATCGCAGATGTTACTTCTTCGATTAATCATCGTTTGCGAGCAAGTATTTTTTGATCAATTGGCACGTAATAAAATCGAAGATCAGAAACATTAGAGTTCCTATAAGATTATGTTGTTCGTAAAGTATTTTTTATAACGCCAGCATCGAAAGTTAAGTTTTCCATAACGCTTAAAGCGTTGAAAAGTGACATTTTTCCGTCTACTGGGTGGTAAAGTGCATAGAACGTCAATGTGATCGGTGGTAAAGTGGAAATACCAAAAAGCACCTAGTGGTAATATGGAAATCCCAAAAAGTGCTAAGCGTCTTATGCTTGCTCAACCAGGCACTGAAATCTTTACAATGGTCCTAATTTAACATACATTTTTGCAGGTTACATTTTATATTTTTCACGACATCTCTAAAGATGCGTTCTGTGTTTCCAATAAAGCCCATCACTCTGACTTAAATTTACTCATCGTCACTGAATTAATTAAGCTTCACTATAAACGATTCAATAGCAACCTAATCCATAATCTAACTTCCCTTGTCATCCAATCGAAAGTTCCCATAAAAAACAAAAAAGACAATGGTGTCGTGAACTGCTAAACTAAAAAAATGCATCACTACTATTCTTGCATAAAGTGTTGAAAAATAAGTTTATTAACCTGATTGTAACTTAAGGTTGTTATACCAAAATAAAATAATATTTCTTTCATTAAATTGTTTTCGTAGAATAGTATGGTCGTTGAATTGTCTTTCTATCTATTTGCCCGATCGATGAACTTAGAGGCGGCGCGACAAAAAAATTAAAAAAATAGTAGGTACTTATGTATATGTGTGGTTCGAGCGGTTGGAAGGCAACTTATTTCAGTTGCGGGTTACGAGTGCTTCAACTATAGTGCTAAACCCTTCAAATGTGAATTTTATTAAAATAAATGTCAACATTATTTTTAACAATACTCGAAAATATGAACGTATAAATATAATAATTGTCATACTATATAATATTATAAATGTTCACATATCGTACGTAATTAATATTTTATACTGTTTCATCACTATCAGTATTCGTAGATAAAACCACAGAACAAACAGAAGGGAATCATATTTCATTTAACATATTATATAGACTCTTATGGGAGATGATAAAACTACGTCCGACATTTCTAGAATTTAAACGGTGCTGACACGTACCGGGAATTTCTCTTTTTTTCTTTATACCGTGCAGCACTGTTTATTCGTTCAAATTTCTAAATATGTATTATTATATTCCAACAAACAAACCGATTTTTTTTAAGAAATTGCATTTTTACCATTTTTCTAAGTACAGAATCTAAGAAAAACAAAAACTATACATATTTTATTTATCATTATTTACCTAGTTGATGAAAAAACAAAAATGAATAGGTACACAGAAGATTACAAAACAAATTATGTACGCTGATTTTAAATAATCTAAGCAGTACTAATTTTTTTTATATAATATAGTACTTGTGTAATTAGTACACGCAATTGCGTAGAAAAATTGAAGATTTATTCTAAATAAATATACTGGTAGAACGTAGAAGTATGTTGTATGTGACATTGTTACATAACCTGTGCCTATAGTCAGTAGTGATACCTCAAATTCATATTTACTACTCTCTAAGAGCTGTAAAATTTAAATTATTACACAGTATAAATTCAATTTTTTTTTTTATTTTTTTTTTTGTAAAGTATCAAAAACAAATTACATCATCGTATACAATAATTACAAATAATAAAACAAATATTACAATCAACACGCATAACAAGTTAACATTATAATTTATTTAATAGGAAAATTCAGACTTTGGTAGTTACCCAACGAGGAATATTAAGAGGATGCTATACACGTATGTGTTGTCTCCGTCTTACAAATGTAAAACATTGCAATAACTGTTTTACACGGAAAAGAAAGGAATGTTTTACATTTGTAAGACGGAGACAACACATGCATGTATAGCGTCCTCTTAATTATGAAAGCACATTAGTACTTTACTAAAAAATTACAAAATAATAAAGTTAAAATAACAATAATAATAATAATAATAAAATTAATACAAACAAAAATCATATTTTACAAATGTTTTAAAATCGTCAATTTTCTATTTTTCCTAACTTTTTCTATGATACTAAAGATTTATTTAAAAATTTAATGGATGAAAAAATTCTAAACCTTATAAATAAATTTAATAAAAATGTTTTGTTAAAATATTCACAAGGGTGTTTTAAACGTGTGTTTACTAATAAATCTTTTAACTTAGCCTTATATTGTCTTCAGTAGCTAAGAAAGGAAAATGTTCAATAAAAATACTTCGTATTTTAAAGATATAATTGTAAAAGTCATCGTGTGGCATTAATAACGTAATTTTCCATAAAGAGAATTATCATTAGAAGTAGATTTGAAAAAAACATATAAGAAAAGATTGTTCAAGGTTTTCCTGACAAACACGTTTTTCTAAACATTTTCTCATTAGATATCCGCATATATCTGTTAGAGCATTAGTTTCAGGAATATTTAATTTTCTGTAGTATACAGTACTGATAGAGATAGGATTGAATTAAAAAAGATTATCTTTTGATTGTTTGGGATTAACAATTTTTTGAAACGATGGTGAAACATTATTTAATTCATTTACTTTACAAAGAACACTATCAAGATCTTCAATGCAATTTGCATTTGGAGAATGCTTAAAATATTCAAGGCAAAATATTTTTTTAAAGGCCCAAATAAACTAAATGGGTGTAGGATTATAACTATTACCATGTTGTTGACGAAATATTCCGAACAAATGTTCTAAACAGTCTTGATTGATTCGGCCTGTCTGAAAGGAAAATCCTTTATTTTGTTCAGGGTTTAAGGTATCCCACAACATTATTAAACCCGATATGATAATCAACCTACCATTAATAAAATTTACTCTTTTAGTCACATCAGATCCATCATACTTAATAATTACTTTCATGTTTTTAAACATTTCAACCATTTTCTTTAAATGATCTAACTGATGTCCATCATTTGTGAAAGGATTATTATATATTTTGCTATTTGGTGTATCAGATGAATTAAAAATATCAAATAATCTATCCATAAAATTAATAAAATTGATTGTATATTTAGAGGTTTTTGGTAGAATACCCTGATTCAATGCTGCAGACATTCCTGCGGCTACACTATGACTAAATACATGAGCCGCTAATCTAACCTTCATTCTTTCAAAAGGACTTGGATGAATATGTGAATAAGTTAATTTAGGAGCCATTCGCACATTAAACTTTGAGTCATAGTTAAAAAAGTATTAACATGTTTTTTTTCTATTACATCAGTGATTACCAACGTGGGCGCTACCGCCCCCTTGTGGGCATTTTTTATTTTGAAGGGGGCGTTTTTATAAGGGGGGCGCTAAAGGGGACGCTTATCTATCATTTAAATTTTTTTTGTTTATAACTGATTGTAATGAAATGTATAACTGCGTAGAATAAAATACCAAATGTAATCCACAGAATTATTTAGGTATAATATTTATAGACACTTAAATAATATCAAAATAATTATCTTGACAGGTACTTGACGTTAGGTTAGGTTTTAGATTTAAATTTAAAATTAACTAAATTGTAGCGTTAAAATGTTAAATGATATTTTGTCTTAAATTAAATAGCTTATTAAAAAATAAAACGTTTATCATTTTAAAAAATTGATTGGGGGGGTGTGAGATTTTTAAAATCTAAAAGGGGCGTCGAGTAAAAAAAAGGTTGGGATACACTGTATTACATCATCATTAACAATCAAATTGAGTAATAAAAACATATTTCGAGTCGATTTCAACGAATAAGGTGGGTCAAAGATATATATAATTTTGTCATTGTCAACTTCAAAATATGGCTCTTCAGGAGTAACACCATTGATTTTGGAAAAAATTACGAAGTTAGAACCTTTATCGGTAACAAAAGCTTTAATATTAATATTATTATTCTTAAGTTTTCGAATAGTAGAAACAATTATAATATTTAAATCAGTACCTGTACAAATATTAGAAATTAAATAATATGCAAGTGGCTGTTTCCAATTATGATTAATACCTATAATCATAAGAACAAGGACATTTTTGGCAGGATCATATGTTTTACTTGACTTT